>NW_027365234.1:0-128891 GCF_046119375.1 Phyllobates terribilis
ATTGCAAGGTGCAATTCTGAAATTTTTTGCTTTTTCCTGCTCCTCTTAGCATGATAAAGAAGATTCAAAGAGAGTGAGATGCCAGCTCCTTTCATTCAGTCAGTAGCTTCAAACATTTCTGGTATATGAATAACATGATGTTTTTCAATGGCAAAAATCAATGAATATTGTAAATGCACAAACAGTAATTTCTCCGCATTGCAAGGTGCAATTCTGAAATTTTTTGCTTTTTCCTGCTCCTCTTAGCATGATAAAGAAGATTCAAAGAGAGTGAGATGCCAGCTCCTTTCATTCAGTCAGTAGCTTCAATCATTTCTGGACGTTTTTCAATGGCAAAAATCAATGAATATTGTAAATGCACAAACAGTAATTTCTCCGCATTGCAAGGTGCAATTCTGAAATTTTTTTGCTTTTTCCTGCTCCTCTTAGCATGATAAAGAAGATTCAAAGAGAGTGAGATGTCAGCTCCTTTCATTCAGTCAGTAGCTTCAAACATTTCTGGTATATGAATAACATGATGTTTTTCAATGGCAAAAATCAATGAATATTGTAAATGCACAAACAGTAATTTCTCCGCATTGCAAGGTGCAATTCTGAAATTTTTTGCTTTTTCCTGCTCCTCTTAGCATGATAAAGAAGATTCAAAGAGAGTGAGATGCCAGCTCCTTTCATTCAGTCAGTAGCTTCAATCATTTCTGGACGTTTTTCAATGGCAAAAATCAATGAATATTGTAAATGCACAAACAGTAATTTCTCCGCATTGCAAGGTGCAATTCTGAAATTTTTTGCTTTTTCCTGCTCCTCTTAGCATGATAAAGAGGATTCAAAGAGAGTGAGATGCCAGCTCCTTTCATTCAGTCAGTAGCTTCAATCATTTCTGGACGTTTTTCAATGGCAAAAATCAATGAATATTGTAAATGCACAAACAGTAATTTCTCCGCATTGCAAGGTGCAATTCTGAAATTTTTTGCTTTTTCCTGCTCCTCTTAGCATGATAAAGAAGATTCAAAGAGAGTGAGATGCCAGCTCCTTTCATTCAGTCAGTAGCTTCAAACATTTCTGGTATATGAATAACATGATGTTTTTCAATGGCAAAAATCAATGAATATTGTAAATGCACAAACAGTAATTTCTCCGCATTGCAAGGTGCAAGTCTGAAATTTTTTGCTTTTTCCTGCTCCTCTTAGCATGATAAAGAAGATTCAAAGAGAGTGAGATGCCAGCTACTTTCATTCAGTCAGTAGCTTCAATCATTTCTGGACGTTTTTCAATGGTAAAAATCAATGAATATTGTAAATGCACAAACAGTAATTTCTCCACATTGCAATGTGCAATTCTAAAATTTTTTGCTTTTTCCTGCTCCTCTTAGCATGATAAAGAAGATTCAAAGAGAGTGAGATGCCTGCTCCTTTCATTCAGTCAGTAGCTTCAAACATTTCTGGTATATGAATAACATGATGTTTTTCAATGGCAAAAATCAATGAATATTGTAAATGCACAAACAGTAATTTCTCCGCATTGCAAGGTGCAATTCTGAAATTTTTTGCTTTTTCCTGCTCCTCTTAGCATGATAAAGAAGATTCAAAGAGAGTGAGATGCCAACTCCTTTCATTCAGTCAGTAGCTTCAAACATTTCTGGTATATGAATAACATGATGTTTTTCAATGGCAAAAATCAATGAATATTGTAAATGCACAAACAGTAATTTCTCCGCATTGCAAGGTGCAATTCTGAAATTTTTTGCTTTTTCCTGCTCCTCTTAGCATGATAAAGAAGATTCAAAGAGAGTGAGATGCCAGCTCCTTTCATTCAGTCAGTAGCTTCAATCATTTCTGGACGTTTTTCAATGGCAAAAATCAATGAATATTGTAAATGCACAAACAGTAATTTCTCCGCATTGCAAGGTGCAATTCTGAAATTTTTTGCTTTTTCCTGCTCCTCTTAGCATGATAAAGAAGATTCAAAGAGAGTGAGATGCCAGCTCCTTTCATTCAGTCAGTACCTTCAATCATTTCTGGACGTTTTTCAATGGCAAAAATCAATGAATATTGTAAATGCACAAACAGTAATTTCTCCGCATTGCAAGGTGCAATTCTGAAATTTTTTGCTTTTTCCCGCTCCTCTTAGCATGATAAAGAAGATTCAAAGAGAGTGAGGTGCCAGCTCCTTTCATTCAGTCAGTAGCTTCAAACATTTCTGGTATATGAATAACATGTTTTTCAATGGCAAAAATCAATGAATATTGTAAATGCACAAACAGTAATTTCTCCGCATTGCAAGGTGCAATTCTGAAATTTTTTGCTTTTTCCTGCTCCTCTTAGCATGATAAAGAAGATTCAAAGAGAGTGAGATGCCAGCTCCTTTCATTCAATCAGTAGCTTCAATCATTTCTGGACGTTTTTCAATGGCAAAAATCAATGAATATTGTATATGCACAAACAGTAATTTCTCCGCATTGCAAGGTGCAATTCTGAAATTTTTTGCTTTTTCCTGCTCCTCTTAGCATGATAAAGAAGATTCAAAGAGAGTGAGATGCCAGCTCCTTTCATTCAGTCAGTAGCTTCAATCATTTCTGGACGTTTTTCAATGGCAAAAATCAATGAATATTGTAAATGCACAAACAGTAATTTCTCCGCATTGCAAGGTGCAATTCTGAATTTTTTTGCTTTTTCCTGCTCCTCTTAGCATGATAAAGAAGATTCAAAGAGAGTGAGATGCCAGCTCCTTTGATTCAGTCAGTAGCTTCAAACATTTCTGGTATATGAATAACATGATGTTTTTCAATGGCAAAAATCAATGAATATTGTAAATGCACAAACAGTAATTTCTCCGCATTGCAAGGTGCAAGTCTGAAATTTTTTGCTTTTTCCTGCTCCTCTTAGCATGATAAAGAAGATTCAAAGAGAGTGAGATGCCAGCTACTTTCATTCAGTCAGTAGCTTCAATCATTTCTGGACGTTTTTCAATGGTAAAAATCAATGAATATTGTAAATGCACAAACAGTAATTTCTCCACATTGCAAGGTGCAATTCTGAATTTTTTTGCTTTTTCCTGCTCCTCTTAGCATGATAAAGAAGATTCAAAGAGAGTGAGATGCCAGCTCCTTTCATTCAGTCAGTAGCTTCAAACATTTCTGGTATATGAATAACATGATGTTTTTCAATGGCAAAAATCAATGAATATTGTAAATGCACAAACAGTAATTTCTCCGCATTGCAAGGTGCAAGTCTGAAATTTTTTGCTTTTTCCTGCTCCTCTTAGCATGATAAAGAAGATTCAAAGAGAGTGAGATGCCAGCTACTTTCATTCAGTCAGTAGCTTCAATCATTTCTGGACGTTTTTCAATGGTAAAAATCAATGAATATTGTAAATGCACAAACAGTAATTTCTCCACATTGCAAGGTGCAATTCTGAAATTTTTTGCTTTTTCCTGCTCCTCTTAGCATGATAAAGAAGATTCAAAGAGAGTGAGATGCCAGCTCCTTTCATTCAGTCAGTAGCTTCAAACATTTCTGGTATATGAATAACATGATGTTTTTCAATGGCAAAAATCAATGAATATTGTAAATGCACAAACAGTAATTTCTCCACATTGCAGTGCAATTCTGAAATTTTTTGCTTTTTCCTGCTCCTCTTAGCATGATAAAGAAGATTCAAAGAGAGTGAGATGCCAGCTCCTTTCATTCAGTTAGTAGCTTCAATCATTTCTGGACGTTTTTCAATGGCAAAAATCAATGAATATTGTAAATGCACAAACAGTAATTTCTCCGCATTGCAAGGTGCAATTCTGAAATTTTTTGCTTTTTCCTGCTCCTCTTAGCATGATAAAGAAGATTCAAAGAGAGTGAGATGTCAGCTCCTTTCATTCAGTCAGTAGCTTCAAACATTTCTGGTATATGAATAACATGATGTTTTTCAATGGCAAAAATCAATGAATATTGTAAATGCACAAACAGTAATTTCTCCACATTGCAAGGTGCAATTCTGAAATTTTTTGCTTTTTCCTGCTCCTCTTAGCATGATAAAGAAGATTCAAAGAGAGTGAGATGCCAGCTCCTTTCATTCAGTCAGTAGCTTCAAACATTTCTGGTATATGAATAACATGATGTTTTTCAATGGCAAAAATCAATGAATATTGTAAATGCACAAACAGTAATTTCTCCGCATTGCAAGGTGCAATTCTGAAATTTTTTGCTTTTTCCTGCTCCTCTTAGCATGATAAAGAAGATTCAAAGAGAGTGAGATGCCAGCTCCTTTCATTCAGTCAGTAGCTTCAATCATTTCTGGACGTTTTTCAATGGCAAAAATCAATGAATATTGTAAATGCACAAACAGTAATTTCTCCGCATTGCAAGGTGCAATTCTGAAATTTTTTGCTTTTTCCTGCTCCTCTTAGCATGATAAAGAAGATTCAAAGAGAGTGAGATGTCAGCTCCTTTCATTCAGTCAGTAGCTTCAAACATTTCTGGTATATGAATAACATGATGTTTTTCAATGGCAAAAATCAATGAATATTGTAAATGCACAAACAGTAATTTCTCCGCATTGCAAGGTGCAATTCTGAAATTTTTTGCTTTTTCCTGCTCCTCTTAGCATGATAAAGAAGATTCAAAGAGAGTGAGATGCCAGCTCCTTTCATTCAGTCAGTAGCTTCAATCATTTCTGGACGTTTTTCAATGGCAAAAATCAATGAATATTGTAAATGCACAAAACAGTAATTTCTCCGCATTGCAAGGTGCAATTCTGAAATTTTTTGCTTTTTCCTGCTCCTCTTAGCATGATAAAGAGGATTCAAAGAGAGTGAGATGCCAGCTCCTTTCATTCAGTCAGTAGCTTCAATCATTTCTGGACGTTTTTCAATGGCAAAAATCAATGAATATTGTAAATGCACAAACAGTAATTTCTCCGCATTGCAAGGTGCAATTCTGAAATTTTTTGCTTTTTCCTGCTCCTCTTAGCATGATAAAGAAGATTCAAAGAGAGTGAGATGCCAGCTCCTTTCATTCAGTCAGTAGCTTCAAACATTTCTGGTATATGAATAACATGATGTTTTTCAATGGCAAAAATCAATGAATATTGTAAATGCACAAACAGTAATTTCTCCGCATTGCAAGGTGCAAGTCTGAAATTTTTTGCTTTTTCCTGCTCCTCTTAGCATGATAAAGAAGATTCAAAGAGAGTGAGATGCCAGCTACTTTCATTCAGTCAGTAGCTTCAATCATTTCTGGACGTTTTTCAATGGTAAAAATCAATGAATATTGTAAATGCACAAACAGTAATTTCTCCACATTGCAATGTGCAATTCTAAAATTTTTTGCTTTTTCCTGCTCCTCTTAGCATGATAAAGAAGATTCAAAGAGAGTGAGATGCCTGCTCCTTTCATTCAGTCAGTAGCTTCAAACATTTCTGGTATATGAATAACATGATGTTTTTCAATGGCAAAAATCAATGAATATTGTAAATGCACAAACAGTAATTTCTCCGCATTGCAAGGTGCAATTCTGAAATTTTTTGCTTTTTCCTGCTCCTCTTAGCATGATAAAGAAGATTCAAAGAGAGTGAGATGCCAACTCCTTTCATTCAGTCAGTAGCTTCAACATTTCTGGTATATGAATAACATGATGTTTTTCAATGGCAAAAATCAATGAATATTGTAAATGCACAAACAGTAATTTCTCCGCATTGCAAGGTGCAATTCTGAAATTTTTTGCTTTTTCCTGCTCCTCTTAGCATGATAAAGAAGATTCAAAGAGAGTGAGATGCCAGCTCCTTTCATTCAGTCAGTAGCTTCAATCATTTCTGGACGTTTTTCAATGGCAAAAATCAATGAATATTGTAAATGCACAAACAGTAATTTCTCCGCATTGCAAGGTGCAATTCTGAAATTTTTTGCTTTTTCCTGCTCCTCTTAGCATGATAAAGAAGATTCAAAGAGAGTGAGATGCCAGCTCCTTTCATTCAGTCAGTACCTTCAATCATTTCTGGACGTTTTTCAATGGCAAAAATCAATGAATATTGTAAATGCACAAACAGTAATTTCTCCGCATTGCAAGGTGCAATTCTGAAATTTTTTGCTTTTTCCCGCTCCTCTTAGCATGATAAAGAAGATTCAAAGAGAGTGAGGTGCCAGCTCCTTTCATTCAGTCAGTAGCTTCAAACATTTCTGGTATATGAATAACATGTTTTTCAATGGCAAAAATCAATGAATATTGTAAATGCACAAACAGTAATTTCTCCGCATTGCAAGGTGCAATTCTGAAATTTTTTGCTTTTTCCTGCTCCTCTTAGCATGATAAAGAAGATTCAAAGAGAGTGAGATGCCAGCTCCTTTCATTCAATCAGTAGCTTCAATCATTTCTGGACGTTTTTCAATGGCAAAAATCAATGAATATTGTATATGCACAAACAGTAATTTCTCCGCATTGCAAGGTGCAATTCTGAAATTTTTTGCTTTTTCCTGCTCCTCTTAGCATGATAAAGAAGATTCAAAGAGAGTGAGATGCCAGCTCCTTTCATTCAGTCAGTAGCTTCAATCATTTCTGGACGTTTTTCAATGGCAAAAATCAATGAATATTGTAAATGCACAAACAGTAATTTCTCCGCATTGCAAGGTGCAATTCTGAATTTTTTTGCTTTTTCCTGCTCCTCTTAGCATGATAAAGAAGATTCAAAGAGAGTGAGATGCCAGCTCCTTTGATTCAGTCAGTAGCTTCAAACATTTCTGGTATATGAATAACATGATGTTTTTCAATGGCAAAAATCAATGAATATTGTAAATGCACAAACAGTAATTTCTCCGCATTGCAAGGTGCAAGTCTGAAATTTTTTGCTTTTTCCTGCTCCTCTTAGCATGATAAAAAAGATTCAAAGAGAGTGAGATGCCAGCTACTTTCATTCAGTCAGTAGCTTCAATCATTTCTGGACGTTTTTCAATGGTAAAAATCAATGAATATTGTAAATGCACAAACAGTAATTTCTCCACATTGCAAGGTGCAATTCTGAATTTTTTTGCTTTTTCCTGCTCCTCTTAGCATGATAAAGAAGATTCAAAGAGAGTGAGATGCCAGCTCCTTTCATTCAGTCAGTAGCTTCAAACATTTCTGGTATATGAATAACATGATGTTTTTCAATGGCAAAAATCAATGAATATTGTAAATGCACAAACAGTAATTTCTCCGCATTGCAAGGTGCAAGTCTGAAATTTTTTGCTTTTTCCTGCTCCTCTTAGCATGATAAAGAAGATTCAAAGAGAGTGAGATGCCAGCTACTTTCATTCAGTCAGTAGCTTCAATCATTTCTGGACGTTTTTCAATGGTAAAAATCAATGAATATTGTAAATGCACAAACAGTAATTTCTCCACATTGCAAGGTGCAATTCTGAAATTTTTTGCTTTTTCCTGCTCCTCTTAGCATGATAAAGAAGATTCAAAGAGAGTGAGATGCCAGCTCCTTTCATTCAGTCAGTAGCTTCAAACATTTCTGGTATATGAATAACATGATGTTTTTCAATGGCAAAAATCAATGAATATTGTAAATGCACAAACAGTAATTTCTCCACATTGCAAGGTGCAATTCTGAAATTTTTTGCTTTTTCCTGCTCCTCTTAGCTTGATAAAGAAGATTCAAAGAGAGTGAGATGCCAGCTCCTTTCATTCAGTCAGTAGCTTCAAACATTTCTGGTATATGAATAACATGATGTTTTTCAATGGCAAAAATCAATGAATATTGTAAATGCACAAACAGTAATTTCTCCGCATTGCAAGGTGCAATTCTGAAATTTTTTGCTTTTTCCTGCTCCTCTTAGCATGATAAAGAAGATTCAAAGAGAGTGAGATGCCAGCTCCTTTCATTCAGTTAGTAGCTTCAATCATTTCTGGACGTTTTTCAATGGCAAAAATCAATGAATATTGTAAATGCACAAACAGTAATTTCTCCGCATTGCAAGGTGCAATTCTGAAATTTTTTGCTTTTTCCTGCTCCTCTTAGCATGATAAAGAAGATTCAAAGAGAGTGAGATGTCAGCTCCTTTCATTCAGTCAGTAGCTTCAAACATTTCTGGTATATGAATAACATGATGTTTTTCAATGGCAAAAATCAATGAATATTGTAAATGCACAAACAGTAATTTCTCCACATTGCAAGGTGCAATTCTGAAATTTTTTGCTTTTTCCTGCTCCTCTTAGCATGATAAAGAAGATTCAAAGAGAGTGAGATGCCAGCTCCTTTCATTCAGTCAGTAGCTTCAAACATTTCTGGTATATGAATAACATGATGTTTTTCAATGGCAAAAATCAATGAATATTGTAAATGCACAAACAGTAATTTCTCCGCATTGCAAGGTGCAATTCTGAAATTTTTTGCTTTTTCCTGCTCCTCTTAGCATGATAAAGAAGATTCAAAGAGAGTGAGATGCCAGCTCCTTTCATTCAGTCAGTAGCTTCAATCATTTCTGGACGTTTTTCAATGGCAAAAATCAATGAATATTGTAAATGCACAAACAGTAATTTCTCCGCATTGCAAGGTGCAATTCTGAAATTTTTTGCTTTTTCCTGCTCCTCTTAGCATGATAAAGAAGATTCAAAGAGAGTGAGATGCCAGCTCCTTTCATTCAGTCAGTAGCTTCAATCATTTCTGGACGTTTTTCAATGGCAAAAATCAATGAATATTGTAAATGCACAAACAGTAATTTCTCCGCATTGCAAGGTGCAATTCTGAAATTTTTTGCTTTTTCCTGCTCCTCTTAGCATGATAAAGAAGATTCAAAGAGAGTGAGATGTCAGCTCCTTTCATTCAGTCAGTAGCTTCAAACATTTCTGGTATATGAATAACATGATGTTTTTCAATGGCAAAAATCAATGAATATTGTAAATGCACAAACAGTAATTTCTCCACATTGCAAGGTGCAATTCTGAAATTTTTTGCTTTTTCCTGCTCCTCTTAGCATGATAAAGAAGATTCAAAGAGAGTGAGATGCCAGCTCCTTTCATTCAGTCAGTAGCTTCAAACATTTCTGGTATATGAATAACATGATGTTTTTCAATGGCAAAAATCAATGAATATTGTAAATGCACAAACAGTAATTTCTCCGCATTGCAAGGTGCAATTCTGAAATTTTTTGCTTTTTCCTGCTCCTCTTAGCATGATAAAGAAGATTCAAAGAGAGTGAGATGCCAGCTCCTTTCATTCAGTCAGTAGCTTCAATCATTTCTGGACTTTTTCAATGGCAAAAATCAATGAATATTGTAAATGCACAAACAGTAATTTCTCCGCATTGCAAGGTGCAATTCTGAAATTTTTTGCTTTTTCCTGCTCCTCTTAGCATGATAAAGAAGATTCAAAGAGAGTGAGATGTCAGCTCCTTTCATTCAGTCAGTAGCTTCAAACATTTCTGGTATATGAATAACATGATGTTTTTCAATGGCAAAAATCAATGAATATTGTAAATGCACAAACAGTAATTTCTCCGCATTGCAAGGTGCAATTCTGAAATTTTTTGCTTTTTCCTGCTCCTCTTAGCATGATAAAGAAGATTCAAAGAGAGTGAGATGCCAGCTCCTTTCATTCAGTCAGTACCTTCAATCATTTCTGGACGTTTTTCAATGGCAAAAATCAATGAATATTGTAAATGCACAAACAGTAATTTCTCCGCATTGCAAGGTGCAATTCTGAAATTTTTTGCTTTTTCCCGCTCCTCTTAGCATGATAAAGAAGATTCAAAGAGAGTGAGGTGCCAGCTCCTTTCATTCAGTCAGTAGCTTCAAACATTTCTGGTATATGAATAACATGTTTTTCAATGGCAAAAATCAATGAATATTGTAAATGCACAAACAGTAATTTCTCCGCATTGCAAGGTGCAATTCTGAAATTTTTTGCTTTTTCCTGCTCCTCTTAGCATGATAAAGAAGATTCAAAGAGAGTGAGATGCCAGCTCCTTTCATTCAATCAGTAGCTTCAATCATTTCTGGACGTTTTTCAATGGCAAAAATCAATGAATATTGTATATGCACAAACAGTAATTTCTCCGCATTGCAAGGTGCAATTCTGAAATTTTTTGCTTTTTCCTGCTCCTCTTAGCATGATAAAGAAGATTCAAAGAGAGTGAGGTGCCAGCTCCTTTCATTCAGTCAGTAGCTTCAAACATTTCTGGTATATGAATAACATGTTTTTCAATGGCAAAAATCAATGAATATTGTAAATGCACAAACAGTAATTTCTCCGCATTGCAAGGTGCAATTCTGAAATTTTTTGCTTTTTCCTGCTCCTCTTAGCATGATAAAGAAGATTCAAAGAGAGTGAGATGCCAGCTCCTTTCATTCAGTCAGTAGCTTCAATCATTTCTGGACGTTTTTCAATGGCAAAAATCAATGAATATTGTAAATGCACAAACAGTAATTTCTCCGCATTGCAAGGTGCAATTCTGAAATTTTTTGCTTTTTCCTGCTCCTCTTAGCATGATAAAGAAGATTCAAAGAGAGTGAGATGCCAGCTCCTTTCATTCAGTCAGTAGCTTCAATCATTTCTGGACGTTTTTCAATGGCAAAAATCAATGAATATTGTAAATGCACAAACAGTAATTTCTCCGCATTGCAAGGTGCAATTCTGAAATTTTTTGCTTTTTCCTGCTCCTCTTAGCATGATAAAGAAGATTCAAAGAGAGTGAGATGCCAGCTCCTTTCATTCAGTCAGTAGCTTCAAACATTTCTGGTATATGAATAACATGATGTTTTTCAATGGCAAAAATCAATGAATATTGTAAATGCACAAACAGTAATTTCTCCGCATTGCAAGGTGCAAGTCTGAAATTTTTTGCTTTTTCCTGCTCCTCTTAGCATGATAAAGAAGATTCAAAGAGAGTGAGATGCCAGCTACTTTCATTCAGTCAGTAGCTTCAATCATTTCTGGACGTTTTTCAATGGTAAAAATCAATGAATATTGTAAATGCACAAACAGTAATTTCTCCACATTGCAAGGTGCAATTCTGAAATTTTTTGCTTTTTCCTGCTCCTCTTAGCATGATAAAGAAGATTCAAAGAGAGTGAGATGCCAGCTCCTTTGATTCAGTCAGTAGCTTCAAACATTTCTGGTATATGAATAACATGATGTTTTTCAATGGCAAAAATCAATGAATATTGTAAATGCACAAACAGTAATTTCTCCGCATTGCAAGGTGCAAGTCTGAAATTTTTTGCTTTTTCCTGCTCCTCTTAGCATGATAAAGAAGATTCAAAGAGAGTGAGATGCCAGCTACTTTCATTCAGTCAGTAGCTTCAATCATTTCTGGACGTTTTTCAATGGTAAAAATCAATGAATATTGTAAATGCACAAACAGTAATTTCTCCACATTGCAAGGTGCAATTCTGAAATTTTTTGCTTTTTCCTGCTCCTCTTAGCATGATAAAGAAGATTCAAAGAGAGTGAGATGCCAGCTCCTTTCATTCAGTCAGTAGCTTCAAACATTTCTGGTATATGAATAACATGATGTTTTTCAATGGCAAAAATCAATGAATATTGTAAATGCACAAACAGTAATTTCTCCACATTGCAAGGTGCAATTCTGAAATTTTTTGCTTTTTCCTGCTCCTCTTAGCATGATAAAGAAGATTCAAAGAGAGTGAGATGCCAGCTCCTTTCATTCAGTCAGTAGCTTCAAACATTTCTGGTATATGAATAACATGTTTTTCAATGGCAAAAATCAATGAATATTGTAAATGCACAAACAGTAATTTCTCCGCATTGCAAGGTGCAATTCTGAAATTTTTTGCTTTTTCCTGCTCCTCTTAGCATGATAAAGAAGATTCAAAGAGAGTGAGATGCCAGCTCCTTTCATTCAGTCAGTAGCTTCAATCATTTCTGGACGTTTTTCAATGGCAAAAATCAATGAATATTGTAAATGCACAAACAGAAATTTCTCCGCATTGCAAGGTGCAATTCTGAAATTTTTTGCTTTTTCCTGCTCCTCTTAGCATGATAAAGAAGATTCAAAGAGAGTGAGATGTCAGCTCCTTTCATTCAGTCAGTAGCTTCAAACATTTCTGGTATATGAATAACATGATGTTTTTCAATGGCAAAAATCAATGAATATTGTAAATGCACAAACAGTAATTTCTCCGCATTGCAAGGTGCAATTCTGAAATTTTTTGCTTTTTCCTGCTCCTCTTAGCATGATAAAGAAGATTCAAAGAGAGTGAGATGCCAGCTCCTTTCATTCAGTCAGTAGCTTCAATCATTTCTGGACGTTTTTCAATGGCAAAAATCAATGAATATTGTAAATGCACAAACAGTAATTTCTCCGCATTGCAAGGTGCAATTCTGAAATTTTTTGCTTTTTCCTGCTCCTCTTAGCATGATAAAGAAGATTCAAAGAGAGTGAGATGCCAGCTCCTTTCATTCAGTCAGTAGCTTCAATCATTTCTGGACGTTTTTCAATGGCAAAAATCAATGAATATTGTAAATGCACAAACAGTAATTTCTCCGCATTGCAAGGTGCAATTCTGAAATTTTTTGCTTTTTCCTGCTCCTCTTAGCATGATAAAGAAGATTCAAAGAGAGTGAGATGCCAACTCCTTTCATTCAGTCAGTAGCTTCAAACATTTCTGGTATATGAATAACATGATGTTTTTCAATGGCAAAAATCAATGAATATTGTAAATGCACAAACAGTAATTTCTCCGCATTGCAAGGTGCAATTCTGAAATTTTTTGCTTTTTCCTGCTCCTCTTAGCATGATAAAGAAGATTCAAAGAGAGTGAGATGCCAGCTCCTTTCATTCAATCAGTAGCTTCAATCATTTCTGGACGTTTTTCAATGGCAAAAATCAATGAATATTGTATATGCACAAACAGTAATTTCTCCGCATTGCAAGGTGCAATTCTGAAATTTTTTGCTTTTTCCTGCTCCTCTTAGCATGATAAAGAAGATTCAAAGAGAGTGAGATGCCAGCTCCTTTCATTCAGTCAGTAGCTTCAATCATTTCTGGACGTTTTTCAATGGCAAAAATCAATGAATATTGTAAATGCACAAACAGTAATTTCTCCGCATTGCAAGGTGCAATTCTGAAATTTTTTGCTTTTTCCTGCTCCTCTTAGCATGATAAAGAAGATTCAAAGAGAGTGAGATGCCAGCTCCTTTGATTCAGTCAGTAGCTTCAAACATTTCTGGTATATGAATAACATGATGTTTTTCAATGGCAAAAATCAATGAATATTGTAAATGCACAAACAGTAATTTCTCCGCATTGCAAGGTGCAAGTCTGAAATTTTTTG
This sequence comes from Phyllobates terribilis, assembly GCF_046119375.1. Lineage (NCBI taxonomy): Eukaryota > Metazoa > Chordata > Amphibia > Anura > Dendrobatidae > Phyllobates > Phyllobates terribilis. The sequence continues at coordinate 13,263 of NW_027365234.1, forward strand.
CTTTTTCCTGCTCCTCTTAGCATGATAAAGAAGATTCAAAGAGAGTGAGATGCCAGCTACTTTCATTCAGTCAGTAGCTTCAATCATTTCTGGACGTTTTTCAATGGTAAAAATCAATGAATATTGTAAATGCACAAACAGTAATTTCTCCACATTGCAAGGTGCAATTCTGAAATTTTTTGCTTTTTCCTGCTCCTCTTAGCATGATAAAGAAGATTCAAAGAGAGTGAGATGCCAGCTCCTTTCATTCAGTCAGTAGCTTCAAACATTTCTGGTATATGAATAACATGATGTTTTTCAATGGCAAAAATCAATGAATATTGTAAATGCACAAACAGTAATTTCTCCGCATTGCAAGGTGCAAGTCTGAAATTTTTTGCTTTTTCCTGCTCCTCTTAGCATGATAAAGAAGATTCAAAGAGAGTGAGATGCCAGCTACTTTCATTCAGTCAGTAGCTTCAATCATTTCTGGACGTTTTTCAATGGTAAAAATCAATGAATATTGTAAATGCACAAACAGTAATTTCTCCACATTGCAAGGTGCAATTCTGAAATTTTTTGCTTTTTCCTGCTTCTCTTAGCATGATAAAGAAGATTCAAAGAGAGTGAGATGCCAGCTCCTTTCATTCAGTCAGTAGCTTCAAACATTTCTGGTATATGAATAACATGATGTTTTTCAATGGCAAAAATCAATGAATATTGTAAATGCACAAACAGTAATTTCTCCACATTGCAAGGTGCAATTCTGAAATTTTTTGCTTTTTCCTGCTCCTCTTAGCATGATAAAGAAGATTCAAAGAGAGTGAGATGCCAGCTCCTTTCATTCAGTCAGTAGCTTCAAACATTTCTGGTATATGAATAACATGATGTTTTTCAATGGCAAAAATCAATGAATATTGTAAATGCACAAACAGTAATTTCTCCGCATTGCAAGGTGCAATTCTGAAATTTTTTGCTTTTTCCTGCTCCTCTTAGCATGATAAAGAAGATTCAAAGAGAGTGAGATGCCAGCTCCTTTCATTCAGTCAGTAGCTTCAATCATTTCTGGACGTTTTTCAATGGCAAAAATCAATGAATATTGTAAATGCACAAACAGTAATTTCTCCGCATTGCAAGGTGCAATTCTGAAATTTTTTGCTTTTTCCTGCTCCTCTTAGCATGATAAAGAAGATTCAAAGAGAGTGAGATGTCAGCTCCTTTCATTCAGTCAGTAGCTTCAAACATTTCTGGTATATGAATAACATGATGTTTTTCAATGGCAAAAATCAATGAATATTGTAAATGCACAAACAGTAATTTCTCCGCATTGCAAGGTGCAATTCTGAAATTTTTTGCTTTTTCCTGCTCCTCTTAGCATGATAAAGAAGATTCAAAGAGAGTGAGATGCCAGCTCCTTTCATTCAGTCAGTAGCTTCAATCATTTCTGGACGTTTTTCAATGGCAAAAATCAATGAATATTGTAAATGCACAAACAGTAATTTCTCCGCATTGCAAGGTGCAATTCTGAAATTTTTTGCTTTTTCCTGCTCCTCTTAGCATGATAAAGAAGATTCAAAGAGAGTGAGATGCCAGCTCCTTTCATTCAGTCAGTAGCTTCAATCATTTCTGGACGTTTTTCAAAGGCAAAAATCAATGAATATTGTAAATGCACAAACAGTAATTTCTCCGCATTGCAAGGTGCAATTCTGAAATTTTTTGCTTTTTCCTGCTCCTCTTAGCATGATAAAGATTCAAAGAGAGTGAGATGCCAGCTCCTTTGATTCAGTCAGTAGCTTCAAACATTTCTGGTATATGAATAACATGATGTTTTTCAATGGCAAAAATCAATGAATATTGTAAATGCACAAACAGTAATTTCTCCGCATTGCAAGGTGCAAGTCTGAAATTTTTTGCTTTTTCCTGCTCCTCTTAGCATGATAAAGAAGATTCAAAGAGAGTGAGATGCCAGCTACTTTCATTCAGTCAGTAGCTTCAATCATTTCTGGACGTTTTTCAATGGTAAAAATCAATGAATATTGTTTATGCACAAACAGTAATTTCTCCACATTGCAAGGTGCAATTCTGAAATTTTTTGCTTTTTCCTGCTCCTCTTAGCATGATAAAGAAGATTCAAAGAGAGTGAGATGCCAGCTCCTTTCATTCAGTCAGTAGCTTCAAACATTTCTGGTATATGAATAACATGATGTTTTTCAATGGCAAAAATCAATGAATATTGTAAATGCACAAACAGTAATTTGTCCGCATTGCAAGGTGCAAGTCTGAAATTTTTTGCTTTTTCCTGCTCCTCTTAGCATGATAAAGAAGATTCAAAGAGAGTGAGATGCCAGCTACTTTCATTCAGTCAGTAGCTTCAATCATTTCTGGACGTTTTTCAATGGTAAAAATCAATGAATATTGTAAATGCACAAACAGTAATTTCTCCGCATTGCAAGGTGCAATTCTGAAATTTTTTGCTTTTTCCTGCTCCTCTTAGCATGATAAAGAAGATTCAAAGAGAGTGAGATGCCAGCTCCTTTCATTCAGTCAGTAGCTTCAAACATTTCTGGTATATGAATAACATGATGTTTTTCAATGGCAAAAATCAATGAATATTGTAAATGCACAAACAGTAATTTCTCCACATTGCAAGGTGCAATTCTGAAATTTTTTGCTTTTTCCTGCTCCTCTTAGCATGATAAAGAAGATTCAAAGAGAGTGAGATGCCAGCTCCTTTCATTCAGTCAGTAGCTTCAAACATTTCTGGTATATGAATAACATGATGTTTTTCAATGGCAAAAATCAATGAATATTGTAAATGCACAAACAGTAATTTCTCCGCATTGCAAGGTGCAATTCTGAAATTTTTTGCTTTTTCCTGCTCCTCTTAGCATGATAAAGAAGATTCAAAGAGAGTGAGATGCCAGCTCCTTTCATTCAGTCAGTAGCTTCAATCATTTCTGGACGTTTTTCAATGGCAAAAATCAATGAATATTGTAAATGCACAAACAGTAATTTCTCCGCATTGCAAGGTGCAATTCTGAAATTTTTTGCTTTTTCCTGCTCCTCTTAGCATGATAAAGAAGATTCAAAGAGAGTGAGATGTCAGCTCCTTTCATTCAGTCAGTAGCTTCAAACATTTCTGGTATATGAATAACATGATGTTTTTCAATGGCAAAAATCAATGAATATTGTAAATGCACAAACAGTAATTTCTCCGCATTGCAAGGTGCAATTCTGAAATTTTTTGCTTTTTCCTGCTCCTCTTAGCATGATAAAGAAGATTCAAAGAGAGTGAGATGCCAGCTCCTTTCATTCAGTCAGTAGCTTCAATCATTTCTGGACGTTTTTCAATGGCAAAAATCAATGAATATTGTAAATGCACAAACAGTAATTTCTCCGCATTGCAAGGTGCAATTCTGAAATTTTTTGCTTTTTCCTGCTCCTCTTAGCATGATAAAGAAGATTCAAAGAGAGTGAGATGCCAGCTCCTTTCATTCAGTCAGTAGCTTCAAACATTTCTGGTATATGAATAACATGATGTTTTTCAATGGCAAAAATCAATGAATATTGTAAATGCACAAACAGTAATTTCTCCGCATTGCAAGGTGCAATTCTGAAATTTTTTGCTTTTTCCTGCTCCTCTTAGCATGATAAAGAAGATTCAAAGAGAGTGAGATGCCAACTCCTTTCATTCAGTCAGTAGCTTCAAACATTTCTGGTATATGAATAACATGATGTTTTTCAATGGCAAAAATCAATGAATATTGTAAATGCACAAACAGTAATTTCTCCGCATTGCAAGGTGCAATTCTGAAATTGTTTGCTTTTTCCTGCTCCTCTTAGCATGATAAAGAAGATTCAAAGAGAGTGAGATGCCAGCTCCTTTCATTCAGTCAGTAGCTTCAATCATTTCTGGACGTTTTTCAATGGCAAAAATCAATGAATATTGTAAATGCACAAACAGTAATTTCTCCGCATTGCAAGGTGCAATTCTGAAATTTTTTGCTTTTTCCTGCTCCTCTTAGCATGATAAAGAAGATTCAAAGAGAGTGAGATGCCAGCTCCTTTCATTCAGTCAGTACCTTCAATCATTTCTGGACGTTTTTCAATGGCAAAAATCAATGAATATTGTAAATGCACAAACAGTAATTTCTCCGCATTGCAAGGTGCAATTCTGAAATTTTTTGCTTTTTCCCGCTCCTCTTAGCATGATAAAGAAGATTCAAAGAGAGTGAGGTGCCAGCTCCTTTCATTCAGTCAGTAGCTTCAAACATTTCTGGTATATGAATAACATGTTTTTCAATGGCAAAAATCAATGAATATTGTAAATGCACAAACAGTAATTTCTCCGCATTGCAAGGTGCAATTCTGAAATTTTTTGCTTTTTCCTGCTCCTCTTAGCATGATAAAGAAGATTCAAAGAGAGTGAGATGCCAGCTTCTTTCATTCAATCAGTAGCTTCAATCATTTCTGGACGTTTTTCAATGGCAAAAATCAATGAATATTGTATATGCACAAACAGTAATTTCTCCGCATTGCAAGGTGCAATTCTGAAATTTTTTGCTTTTTCCTGCTCCTCTTAGCATGATAAAGAAGATTCAAAGAGAGTGAGGTGCCAGCTCCTTTCATTCAGTCAGTAGCTTCAAACATTTCTGGTATATGAATAACATGTTTTTCAATGGCAAAAATCAATGAATATTGTAAATGCACAAACAGTAATTTCTCCGCATTGCAAGGTGCAATTCTGAAATTTTTTGCTTTTTCCTGCTCCTCTTAGCATGATAAAGAAGATTCAAAGAGAGTGAGATGCCAGCTCCTTTCATTCAGTCAGTAGCTTCAATCATTTCTGGACGTTTTTCAATGGCAAAAATCAATGAATATTGTAAATGCACAAACAGTAATTTCTCCGCATTGCAAGGTGCAATTCTGAAATTTTTTGCTTTTTCCTGCTCCTCTTAGCATGATAAAGAAGATTCAAAGAGAGTGAGATGCCAGCTCCTTTCATTCAGTCAGTAGCTTCAATCATTTCTGGACGTTTTTCAATGGCAAAAATCAATGAATATTGTAAATGCACAAACAATAATTTCTCCGCATTGCAAGGTGCAATTCTGAAATTTTTTGCTTTTTCCTGCTCCTCTTAGCATGATAAAGAAGATTCAAAGAGAGTGAGATGCCAGCTCCTTTGATTCAGTCAGTAGCTTCAAACATTTCTGGTATATGAATAACATGATGTTTTTCAATGGCAAAAATCAATGAATATTGTAAATGCACAAACAGTAATTTCTCCGCATTGCAAGGTGCAAGTCTGAAATTTTTTGCTTTTTCCTGCTCCTCTTAGCATGATAAAGAAGATTCAAAGAGAGTGAGATGCCAGCTCCTTTCATTCAGTCAGTAGCTTCAAACATTTCTGGTATATGAATAACATGATGTTTTTCAATGGCAAAAATCAATGAATATTGTAAATGCACAAACAGTAATTTCTCCGCATTGCAAGGTGCAAGTCTGAAATTTTTTGCTTTTTCCTGCTCCTCTTAGCATGATAAAGAAGATTCAAAGAGAGTGAGATGCCAGCTACTTTCATTCAGTCAGTAGCTTCAATCATTTCTGGACGTTTTTCAATGGTAAAAATCAATGAATATTGTAAATGCACAAACAGTAATTTCTCCACATTGCAAGGTGCAATTCTGAAATTTTTTGCTTTTTCCTGCTCCTCTTAGCATGATAAAGAAGATTCAAAGAGAGTGAGATGCCAGCTCCTTTCATTCAGTCAGTAGCTTCAAACATTTCTGGTATATGAATAACATGATGTTTTTCAATGGCAAAAATCAATGAATATTGTAAATGCACAAACAGTAATTTCTCCGCATTGCAAGGTGCAATTCTGAAATTGTTTGCTTTTTCCTGCTCCTCTTAGCATGATAAAGAAGATTCAAAGAGAGTGAGATGCCAGCTCCTTTCATTCAGTCAGTAGCTTCAATCATTTCTGGACGTTTTTCAATGGCAAAAATCAATGAATATTGTAAATGCACAAACAGTAATTTCTCCGCATTGCAAGGTGCAATTCTGAAATTTTTTGCTTTTTCCTGCTCCTCTTAGCATGATAAAGAAGATTCAAAGAGAGTGAGATGCCAGCTCCTTTCATTCAGTCAGTACCTTCAATCATTTCTGGACGTTTTTCAATGGCAAAAATCAATGAATATTGTAAATGCACAAACAGTAATTTCTCCGCATTGCAAGGTGCAATTCTGAAATTTTTTGCTTTTTCCCGCTCCTCTTAGCATGATAAAGAAGATTCAAAGAGAGTGAGGTGCCAGCTCCTTTCATTCAGTCAGTAGCTTCAAACATTTCTGGTATATGAATAACATGTTTTTCAATGGCAAAAATCAATGAATATTGTAAATGCACAAACAGTAATTTCTCCGCATTGCAAGGTGCAATTCTGAAATTTTTTGCTTTTTCCTGCTCCTCTTAGCATGATAAAGAAGATTCAAAGAGAGTGAGATGCCAGCTTCTTTCATTCAATCAGTAGCTTCAATCATTTCTGGACGTTTTTCAATGGCAAAAATCAATGAATATTGTATATGCACAAACAGTAATTTCTCCGCATTGCAAGGTGCAATTCTGAAATTTTTTGCTTTTTCCTGCTCCTCTTAGCATGATAAAGAAGATTCAAAGAGAGTGAGGTGCCAGCTCCTTTCATTCAGTCAGTAGCTTCAAACATTTCTGGTATATGAATAACATGTTTTTCAATGGCAAAAATCAATGAATATTGTAAATGCACAAACAGTAATTTCTCCGCATTGCAAGGTGCAATTCTGAAATTTTTTGCTTTTTCCTGCTCCTCTTAGCATGATAAAGAAGATTCAAAGAGAGTGAGATGCCAGCTCCTTTCATTCAGTCAGTAGCTTCAATCATTTCTGGACGTTTTTCAATGGCAAAAATCAATGAATATTGTAAATGCACAAACAGTAATTTCTCCGCATTGCAAGGTGCAATTCTGAAATTTTTTGCTTTTTCCTGCTCCTCTTAGCATGATAAAGAAGATTCAAAGAGAGTGAGATGCCAGCTCCTTTCATTCAGTCAGTAGCTTCAATCATTTCTGGACGTTTTTCAATGGCAAAAATCAATGAATATTGTAAATGCACAAACAATAATTTCTCCGCATTGCAAGGTGCAATTCTGAAATTTTTTGCTTTTTCCTGCTCCTCTTAGCATGATAAAGAAGATTCAAAGAGAGTGAGATGCCAGCTCCTTTGATTCAGTCAGTAGCTTCAAACATTTCTGGTATATGAATAACATGATGTTTTTCAATGGCAAAAATCAATGAATATTGTAAATGCACAAACAGTAATTTCTCCGCATTGCAAGGTGCAAGTCTGAAATTTTTTGCTTTTTCCTGCTCCTCTTAGCATGATAAAGAAGATTCAAAGAGAGTGAGATGCCAGCTCCTTTCATTCAGTCAGTAGCTTCAAACATTTCTGGTATATGAATAACATGATGTTTTTCAATGGCAAAAATCAATGAATATTGTAAATGCACAAACAGTAATTTCTCCGCATTGCAAGGTGCAAGTCTGAAATTTTTTGCTTTTTCCTGCTCCTCTTAGCATGATAAAGAAGATTCAAAGAGAGTGAGATGCCAGCTACTTTCATTCAGTCAGTAGCTTCAATCATTTCTGGACGTTTTTCAATGGTAAAAATCAATGAATATTGTAAATGCACAAACAGTAATTTCTCCACATTGCAAGGTGCAATTCTGAAATTTTTTGCTTTTTCCTGCTCCTCTTAGCATGATAAAGAAGATTCAAAGAGAGTGAGATGCCAGCTCCTTTCATTCAGTCAGTAGCTTCAAACATTTCTGGTATATGAATAACATGATGTTTTTCAATGGCAAAAATCAATGAATATTGTAAATGCACAAACAGTAATTTCTCCGCATTGCAAGGTGCAAGTCTGAAATTTTTTGCTTTTTCCTGCTCCTCTTAGCATGATAAAGAAGATTCAAAGAGAGTGAGATGCCAGCTACTTTCATTCAGTCAGTAGCTTCAATCATTTCTGGACGTTTTTCAATGGTAAAAATCAATGAATATTGTAAATGCACAAACAGTAATTTCTCCACATTGCAAGGTGCAATTCTGAAATTTTTTGCTTTTTCCTGCTCCTCTTAGCATGATAAAGAAGATTCAAAGAGAGTGAGATGCCAGCTCCTTTCATTCAGTCAGTAGCTTCAATCATTTCTGGACGTTTTTCAATGGCAAAAATCAATGAATATTGTAAATGCACAAACAGTAATTTCTCCGCATTGCAAGGTGCAATTCTGAAATTTTTTGCTTTTTCCTGCTCCTCTTAGCATGATAAAGAAGATTCAAAGAGAGTGAGATGTCAGCTCCTTTCATTCAGTCAGTAGCTTCAAACATTTCTGGTATATGAATAACATGACGTTTTTCAATGGCAAAAATCAATGAATATTGTAAATGCACAAACAGTAATTTCTCCGCATTGCAAGGTGCAATTCTGAAATTTTTTGCTTTTTCCTGCTCCTCTTAGCATGATAAAGAAGATTCAAAGAGAGTGAGATGTCAGCTCCTTTCATTCAGTCAGTAGCTTCAAACATTTCTGGTATATGAATAACATGATGTTTTTCAATGGCAAAAATCAATGAATATTGTAAATGCACAAACAGTAATTTCTCCGCATTGCAAGGTGCAATTCTGAAATTTTTTGCTTTTTCCTGCTCCTCTTAGCATGATAAAGAAGATTCAAAGAGAGTGAGATGCCAGCTCCTTTCATTCAGTCAGTAGCTTCAAACATTTCTGGTATATGAATAACATGATGTTTTTCAATGGCAAAAATCAATGAATATTGTAAATGCACAAACAGTAATTTCTCCGCATTGCAAGGTGCAATTCTGAAATTTTTTGCTTTTTCCTGCTCCTCTTAGCATGATAAAGAAGATTCAAAGAGAGTGAGATGCCAACTCCTTTCATTCAGTCAGTAGCTTCAAACATTTCTGGTATATGAATAACATGATGTTTTTCAATGGCAAAAATCAATGAATATTGTAAATGCACAAACAGTAATTTCTCCGCATTGCAAGGTGCAATTCTGAAATTGTTTGCTTTTTCCTGCTCCTCTTAGCATGATAAAGAAGATTCAAAGAGAGTGAGATGCCAGCTCCTTTCATTCAGTCAGTAGCTTCAATCATTTCTGGACGTTTTTCAATGGCAAAAATCAATGAATATTGTAAATGCACAAACAGTAATTTCTCCGCATTGCAAGGTGCAATTCTGAAATTTTTTGCTTTTTCCTGCTCCTCTTAGCATGATAAAGAAGATTCAAAGAGAGTGAGATGCCAGCTCCTTTCATTCAGTCAGTACCTTCAATCATTTCTGGACGTTTTTCAATGGCAAAAATCAATGAATATTGTAAATGCACAACCAGTAATTTCTCCGCATTGCAAGGTGCAATTCTGAAATTTTTTGCTTTTTCCCGCTCCTCTTAGCATGATAAAGAAGATTCAAAGAGAGTGAGGTGCCAGCTCCTTTCATTCAGTCAGTAGCTTCAAACATTTCTGGTATATGAATAACATGTTTTTCAATGGCAAAAATCAATGAATATTGTAAATGCACAAACAGTAATTTCTCCGCATTGCAAGGTGCAATTCTGAAATTTTTTGCTTTTTCCTGCTCCTCTTAGCATGATAAAGAAGATTCAAAGAGAGTGAGATGCCAGCTCCTTTCATTCAATCAGTAGCTTCAATCATTTCTGGACGTTTTTCAATGGCAAAAATCAATGAATATTGTATATGCACAAACAGTAATTTCTCCGCATTGCAAGGTGCAATTCTGAAATTTTTTGCTTTTTCCTGCTCCTCTTAGCATGATAAAGAAGATTCAAAGAGAGTGAGGTGCCAGCTCCTTTCATTCAGTCAGTAGCTTCAAACATTTCTGGTATATGAATAACATGTTTTTCAATGGCAAAAATCAATGAATATTGTAAATGCACAAACAGTAATTTCTCCGCATTGCAAGGTGCAATTCTGAAATTTTTTGCTTTTTCCTGCTCCTCTTAGCATGATAAAGAAGATTCAAAGAGAGTGAGATGCCAGCTCCTTTCATTCAGTCAGTAGCTTCAATCATTTCTGGACGTTTTTCAATGGCAAAAATCAATGAATATTGTAAATGCACAAACAGTAATTTCTCCGCATTGCAAGGTGCAATTCTGAAATTTTTTGCTTTTTCCTGCTCCTCTTAGCATGATAAAGAAGATTCAAAGAGAGTGAGATGCCAGCTCCTTTCATTCAGTCAGTAGCTTCAATCATTTCTGGACGTTTTTCAATGGCAAAAATCAATGAATATTGTAAATGCACAAACAATAATTTCTCCGCATTGCAAGGTGCAATTCTGAAATTTTTTGCTTTTTCCTGCTCCTCTTAGCATGATAAAGAAGATTCAAAGAGAGTGAGATGCCAGCTCCTTTGATTCAGTCAGTAGCTTCAAACATTTCTGGTATATGAATAACATGATGTTTTTCAATGGCAAAAATCAATGAATATTGTAAATGCACAAACAGTAATTTCTCCGCATTGCAAGGTGCAAGTCTGAAATTTTTTGCTTTTTCCTGCTCCTCTTAGCATGATAAAGAAGATTCAAAGAGAGTGAGATGCCAGCTCCTTTCATTCAGTCAGTAGCTTCAAACATTTCTGGTATATGAATAACATGATGTTTTTCAATGGCAAAAATCAATGAATATTGTAAATGCACAAACAGTAATTTCTCCGCATTGCAAGGTGCAAGTCTGAAATTTTTTGCTTTTTCCTGCTCCTCTTAGCATGATAAAGAAGATTCAAAGAGAGTGAGATGCCAGCTACTTTCATTCAGTCAGTAGCTTCAATCATTTCTGGACGTTTTTCAATGGTAAAAATCAATGAATATTGTAAATGCACAAACAGTAATTTCTCCACATTGCAAGGTGCAATTCTGAAATTTTTTGCTTTTTCCTGCTCCTCTTAGCATGATAAAGAAGATTCAAAGAGAGTGAGATGCCAGCTCCTTTCATTCAGTCAGTAGCTTCAAACATTTCTGGTATATGAATAACATGATGTTTTTCAATGGCAAAAATCAATGAATATTGTAAATGCACAAACAGTAATTTCTCCGCATTGCAAGGTGCAAGTCTGAAATTTTTTGCTTTTTCCTGCTCCTCTTAGCATGATAAAGAAGATTCAAAGAGAGTGAGATGCCAGCTACTTTCATTCAGTCAGTAGCTTCAATCATTTCTGGACGTTTTTCAATGGTAAAAATCAATGAATATTGTAAATGCACAAACAGTAATTTCTCCACATTGCAAGGTGCAATTCTGAAATTTTTTGCTTTTTCCTGCTCCTCTTAGCATGATAAAGAAGATTCAAAGAGAGTGAGATGCCAGCTCCTTTCATTCAGTCAGTAGCTTCAAACATTTCTGGTATATGAATAACATGATGTTTTTCAATGGCAAAAATCAATGAATATTGTAAATGCACAAACAGTAATTTCTCCACATTGCAAGGTGCAATTCTGAAATTTTTTGCTTTTTCCTGCTCCTCTTAGCATGATAAAGAAGATTCAAAGAGAGTGAGATGCCAGCTCCTTTCATTCAGTCAGTAGCTTCAAACATTTCTGGTATATGAATAACATGATGTTTTTCAATGGCAAAAATCAATGAATATTGTAAATGCACAAACAGTAATTTCTCCGCATTGCAAGGTGCAATTCTGAAATTTTTTGCTTTTTCCTGCTCCTCTTAGCATGATAAAGAAGATTCAAAGAGAGTGAGATGCCAGCTCCTTTCATTCAGTCAGTAGCTTCAATCATTTCTGGACGTTTTTCAATGGCAAAAATCAATGAATATTGTAAATGCACAAACAGTAATTTCTCCGCATTGCAAGGTGCAATTCTGAAATTTTTTGCTTTTTCCTGCTCCTCTTAGCATGATAAAGAAGATTCAAAGAGAGTGAGATGTCAGCTCCTTTCATTCAGTCAGTAGCTTCAAACATTTCTGGTATATGAATAACATGATGTTTTTCAATGGCAAAAATCAATGAATATTGTAAATGCACAAACAGTAATTTCTCCGCATTGCAAGGTGCAATTCTGAAATTTTTTGCTTTTTCCTGCTCCTCTTAGCATGATAAAGAAGATTCAAAGAGAGTGAGATGCCAGCTCCTTTCATTCAGTCAGTAGCTTCAATCATTTCTGGACGTTTTTCAATGGCAAAAATCAATGAATATTGTAAATGCACAAACAGTAATTTCTCCGCATTGCAAGGTGCAATTCTGAAATTTTTTGCTTTTTCCTGCTCCTCTTAGCATGATAAAGAAGATTCAAAGAGAGTGAGATGCCAGCTCCTTTCATTCAGTCAGTAGCTTCAAACATTTCTGGTATATGAATAACATGATGTTTTTCAATGGCAAAAATCAATGAATATTGTAAATGCACAAACAGTAATTTCTCCGCATTGCAAGGTGCAATTCTGAAATTTTTTGCTTTTTCCTGCTCCTCTTAGCATGATAAAGAAGATTCAAAGAGAGTGAGATGCCAACTCCTTTCATTCAGTCAGTAGCTTCAAACATTTCTGGTATATGAATAACATGATGTTTTTCAATGGCAAAAATCAATGAATATTGTAAATGCACAAACAGTAATTTCTCCGCATTGCAAGGTGCAATTCTGAAATTGTTTGCTTTTTCCTGCTCCTCTTAGCATGATAAAGAAGATTCAAAGAGAGTGAGATGCCAGCTCCTTTCATTCAGTCAGTAGCTTCAATCATTTCTGGACGTTTTTCAATGGCAAAAATCAATGAATATTGTAAATGCACAAACAGTAATTTCTCCGCATTGCAAGGTGCAATTCTGAAATTTTTTGCTTTTTCCTGCTCCTCTTAGCATGATAAAGAAGATTCAAAGAGAGTGAGATGCCAGCTCCTTTCATTCAGTCAGTACCTTCAATCATTTCTGGACGTTTTTCAATGGCAAAAATCAATGAATATTGTAAATGCACAAACAGTAATTTCTCCGCATTGCAAGGTGCAATTCTGAAATTTTTTGCTTTTTCCCGCTCCTCTTAGCATGATAAAGAAGATTCAAAGAGAGTGAGGTGCCAGCTCCTTTCATTCAGTCAGTAGCTTCAAACATTTCTGGTATATGAATAACATGTTTTTCAATGGCAAAAATCAATGAATATTGTAAATGCACAAACAGTAATTTCTCCGCATTGCAAGGTGCAATTCTGAAATTTTTTGCTTTTTCCTGCTCCTCTTAGCATGATAAAGAAGATTCAAAGAGAGTGAGATGCCAGCTCCTTTCATTCAATCAGTAGCTTCAATCATTTCTGGACGTTTTTCAATGGCAAAAATCAATGAATATTGTATATGCACAAACAGTAATTTCTCCGCATTGCAAGGTGCAATTCTGAAATTTTTTGCTTTTTCCTGCTCCTCTTAGCATGATAAAGAAGATTCAAAGAGAGTGAGGTGCCAGCTCCTTTCATTCAGTCAGTAGCTTCAAACATTTCTGGTATATGAATAACATGTTTTTCAATGGCAAAAATCAATGAATATTGTAAATGCACAAACAGTAATTTCTCCGCATTGCAAGGTGCAATTCTGAAATTTTTTGCTTTTTCCTGCTCCTCTTAGCATGATAAAGAAGATTCAAAGAGAGTGAGATGCCAGCTCCTTTCATTCAGTCAGTAGCTTCAATCATTTCTGGACGTTTTTCAATGGCAAAAATCAATGAATATTGTAAATGCACAAACAGTAATTTCTCCGCATTGCAAGGTGCAATTCTGAAATTTTTTGCTTTTTCCTGCTCCTCTTAGCATGATAAAGAAGATTCAAAGAGAGTGAGATGCCAGCTACTTTCATTCAGTCAGTAGCTTCAATCATTTCTGGACGTTTTTCAATGGTAAAAATCAATGAATATTGTAAATGCACAAACAGTAATTTCTCCACATTGCAAGGTGCAATTCTGAAATTTTTTGCTTTTTCCTGCTCCTCTTAGCATGATAAAGAAGATTCAAAGAGAGTGAGATGCCAGCTCCTTTCATTCAGTCAGTAGCTTCAAACATTTCTGGTATATGAATAACATGATGTTTTTCAATGGCAAAAATCAATGAATATTGTAAATGCACAAACAGTAATTTCTCCACATTGCAAGGTGCAATTCTGAAATTTTTTGCTTTTTCCTGCTCCTCTTAGCATGATAAAGAAGATTCAAAGAGAGTGAGATGCCAGCTCCTTTCATTCAGTCAGTAGCTTCAAACATTTCTGGTATATGAATAACATGATGTTTTTCAATGGCAAAAATCAATGAATATTGTAAATGCACAAACAGTAATTTCTCCGCATTGCAAGGTGCAATTCTGAAATTTTTTGCTTTTTCCTGCTCCTCTTAGCATGATAAAGAAGATTCAAAGAGAGTGAGATGCCAGCTCCTTTCATTCAGTCAGTAGCTTCAATCATTTCTGGACGTTTTTCAATGGCAAAAATCAATGAATATTGTAAATGCACAAACAGTAATTTCTCCGCATTGCAAGGTGCAATTCTGAAATTTTTTGCTTTTTCCTGCTCCTCTTAGCATGATAAAGAAGATTCAAAGAGAGTGAGATGTCAGCTCCTTTCATTCAGTCAGTAGCTTCAAACATTTCTGGTATATGAATAACATGATGTTTTTCAATGGCAAAAATCAATGAATATTGTAAATGCACAAACAGTAATTTCTCCGCATTGCAAGGTGCAATTCTGAAATTTTTTGCTTTTTCCTGCTCCTCTTAGCATGATAAAGAAGATTCAAAGAGAGTGAGATGCCAGCTCCTTTCATTCAGTCAGTAGCTTCAATCATTTCTGGACGTTTTTCAATGGCAAAAATCAATGAATATTGTAAATGCACAAACAGTAATTTCTCCGCATTGCAAGGTGCAATTCTGAAATTTTTTGCTTTTTCCTGCTCCTCTTAGCATGATAAAGAAGATTCAAAGAGAGTGAGATGCCAGCTCCTTTCATTCAGTCAGTAGCTTCAAACATTTCTGGTATATGAATAACATGATGTTTTTCAATGGCAAAAATCAATGAATATTGTAAATGCACAAACAGTAATTTCTCCGCATTGCAAGGTGCAATTCTGAAATTTTTTGCTTTTTCCTGCTCCTCTTAGCATGATAAAGAAGATTCAAAGAGAGTGAGATGCCAACTCCTTTCATTCAGTCAGTAGCTTCAAACATTTCTGGTATATGAATAACATGATGTTTTTCAATGGCAAAAATCAATGAATATTGTAAATGCACAAACAGTAATTTCTCCGCATTGCAAGGTGCAATTCTGAAATTGTTTGCTTTTTCCTGCTCCTCTTAGCATGATAAAGAAGATTCAAAGAGAGTGAGATGCCAGCTCCTTTCATTCAGTCAGTAGCTTCAATCATTTCTGGACGTTTTTCAATGGCAAAAATCAATGAATATTGTAAATGCACAAACAGTAATTTCTCCGCATTGCAAGGTGCAATTCTGAAATTTTTTGCTTTTTCCTGCTCCTCTTAGCATGATAAAGAAGATTCAAAGAGAGTGAGATGCCAGCTCCTTTCATTCAGTCAGTACCTTCAATCATTTCTGGACGTTTTTCAATGGCAAAAATCAATGAATATTGTAAATGCACAAACAGTAATTTCTCCGCATTGCAAGGTGCAATTCTGAAATTTTTTGCTTTTTCCCGCTCCTCTTAGCATGATAAAGAAGATTCAAAGAGAGTGAGGTGCCAGCTCCTTTCATTCAGTCAGTAGCTTCAAACATTTCTGGTATATGAATAACATGTTTTTCAATGGCAAAAATCAATGAATATTGTAAATGCACAAACAGTAATTTCTCCGCATTGCAAGGTGCAATTCTGAAATTTTTTGCTTTTTCCTGCTCCTCTTAGCATGATAAAGAAGATTCAAAGAGAGTGAGATGCCAGCTCCTTTCATTCAATCAGTAGCTTCAATCATTTCTGGACGTTTTTCAATGGCAAAAATCAATGAATATTGTATATGCACAAACAGTAATTTCTCCGCATTGCAAGGTGCAATTCTGAAATTTTTTGCTTTTTCCTGCTCCTCTTAGCATGATAAAGAAGATTCAAAGAGAGTGAGGTGCCAGCTCCTTTCATTCAGTCAGTAGCTTCAAACATTTCTGGTATATGAATAACATGTTTTTCAATGGCAAAAATCAATGAATATTGTAAATGCACAAACAGTAATTTCTCCGCATTGCAAGGTGCAATTCTGAAATTTTTTGCTTTTTCCTGCTCCTCTTAGCATGATAAAGAAGATTCAAAGAGAGTGAGATGCCAGCTCCTTTCATTCAGTCAGTAGCTTCAATCATTTCTGGACGTTTTTCAATGGCAAAAATCAATGAATATTGTAAATGCACAAACAGTAATTTCTCCGCATTGCAAGGTGCAATTCTGAAATTTTTTGCTTTTTCCTGCTCCTCTTAGCATGATAAAGAAGATTCAAAGAGAGTGAGATGCCAGCTCCTTTCATTCAGTCAGTAGCTTCAATCATTTCTGGACGTTTTTCAATGGCAAAAATCAATGAATATTGTAAATGCACAAACAATAATTTCTCCGCATTGCAAGGTGCAATTCTGAAATTTTTTGCTTTTTCCTGCTCCTCTTAGCATGATAAAGAAGATTCAAAGAGAGTGAGATGCCAGCTCCTTTGATTCAGTCAGTAGCTTCAAACATTTCTGGTATATGAATAACATGATGTTTTTCAATGGCAAAAATCAATGAATATTGTAAATGCACAAACAGTAATTTCTCCGCATTGCAAGGTGCAAGTCTGAAATTTTTTGCTTTTTCCTGCTCCTCTTAGCATGATAAAGAAGATTCAAAGAGAGTGAGATGCCAGCTACTTTCATTCAGTCAGTAGCTTCAATCATTTCTGGACGTTTTTCAATGGTAAAAATCAATGAATATTGTAAATGCACAAACAGTAATTTCTCCACATTGCAAGGTGCAATTCTGAAATTTTTTGCTTTTTCCTGCTCCTCTTAGCATGATAAAGAATATTCAAAGAGAGTGAGATGCCAGCTCCTTTCATTCAGTCAGTAGCTTCAAACATTTCTGGTATATGAATAACATGATGTTTTTCAATGGCAAAAATCAATGAATATTGTAAATGCACAAACAGTAATTTCTCCGCATTGCAAGGTGCAAGTCTGAAATTTTTTGCTTTTTCCTGCTCCTCTTAGCATGATAAAGAAGATTCAAAGAGAGTGAGATGCCAGCTACTTTCATTCAGTCAGTAGCTTCAATCATTTCTGGACGTTTTTCAATGGTAAAAATCAATGAATATTGTAAATGCACAAACAGTAATTTCTCCACATTGCAAGGTGCAATTCTGAAATTTTTTGCTTTTTCCTGCTCCTCTTAGCATGATAAAGAAGATTCAAAGAGAGTGAGATGCCAGCTCCTTTCATTCAGTCAGTAGCTTCAAACATTTCTGGTATATGAATAACATGATGTTTTTCAATGGCAAAAATCAATGAATATTGTAAATGCACAAACAGTAATTTCTCCACATTGCAAGGTGCAATTCTGAAATTTTTTGCTTTTTCCTGCTCCTCTTAGCATGATAAAGAAGATTCAAAGAGAGTGAGATGCCAGCTCCTTTCATTCAGTCAGTAGCTTCAAACATTTCTGGTATATGAATAACATGATGTTTTTCAATGGCAAAAATCAATGAATATTGTAAATGCACAAACAGTAATTTCTCCGCATTGCAAGGTGCAATTCTGAAATTTTTTGCTTTTTCCTGCTCCTCTTAGCATGATAAAGAAGATTCAAAGAGAGTGAGATGCCAGCTCCTTTCATTCAGTCAGTAGCTTCAATCATTTCTGGACGTTTTTCAATGGCAAAAATCAATGAATATTGTAAATGCACAAACAGTAATTTCTCCGCATTGCAAGGTGCAATTCTGAAATTTTTTGCTTTTTCCTGCTCCTCTTAGCATGATAAAGAAGATTCAAAGAGAGTGAGATGTCAGCTCCTTTCATTCAGTCAGTAGCTTCAAACATTTCTGGTATATGAATAACATGATGTTTTTCAATGGCAAAAATCAATGAATATTGTAAATGCACAAACAGTAATTTCTCCGCATTGCAAGGTGCAATTCTGAAATTTTTTGCTTTTTCCTGCTCCTCTTAGCATGATAAAGAAGATTCAAAGAGAGTGAGATGCCAGCTCCTTTCATTCAGTCAGTAGCTTCAATCATTTCTGGACGTTTTTCAATGGCAAAAATCAATGAATATTGTAAATGCACAAACAGTAATTTCTCCGCATTGCAAGGTGCAATTCTGAAATTTTTTGCTTTTTCCTGCTCCTCTTAGCATGATAAAGAAGATTCAAAGAGAGTGAGATGCCAGCTCCTTTCATTCAGTCAGTAGCTTCAAACATTTCTGGTATATGAATAACATGATGTTTTTCAATGGCAAAAATCAATGAATATTGTAAATGCACAAACAGTAATTTCTCCGCATTGCAAGGTGCAATTCTGAAATTTTTTGCTTTTTCCTGCTCCTCTTAGCATGATAAAGAAGATTCAAAGAGAGTGAGATGCCAACTCCTTTCATTCAGTCAGTAGCTTCAAACATTTCTGGTATATGAATAACATGATGTTTTTCAATGGCAAAAATCAATGAATATTGTAAATGCACAAACAGTAATTTCTCCGCATTGCAAGGTGCAATTCTGAAATTGTTTGCTTTTTCCTGCTCCTCTTAGCATGATAAAGAAGATTCAAAGAGAGTGAGATGCCAGCTCCTTTCATTCAGTCAGTAGCTTCAATCATTTCTGGACGTTTTTCAATGGCAAAAATCAATGAATATTGTAAATGCACAAACAGTAATTTCTCCGCATTGCAAGGTGCAATTCTGAAATTTTTTGCTTTTTCCTGCTCCTCTTAGCATGATAAAGAAGATTCAAAGAGAGTGAGATGCCAGCTCCTTTCATTCAGTCAGTACCTTCAATCATTTCTGGACGTTTTTCAATGGCAAAAATCAATGAATATTGTAAATGCACAAACAGTAATTTCTCCGCATTGCAAGGTGCAATTCTGAAATTTTTTGCTTTTTCCCGCTCCTCTTAGCATGATAAAGAAGATTCAAAGAGAGTGAGGTGCCAGCTCCTTTCATTCAGTCAGTAGCTTCAAACATTTCTGGTATATGAATAACATGTTTTTCAATGGCAAAAATCAATGAATATTGTAAATGCACAAACAGTAATTTCTCCGCATTGCAAGGTGCAATTCTGAAATTTTTTGCTTTTTCCTGCTCCTCTTAGCATGATAAAGAAGATTCAAAGAGAGTGAGATGCCAGCTCCTTTCATTCAATCAGTAGCTTCAATCATTTCTGGACGTTTTTCAATGGCAAAAATCAATGAATATTGTATATGCACAAACAGTAATTTCTCCGCATTGCAAGGTGCAATTCTGAAATTTTTTGCTTTTTCCTGCTCCTCTTAGCATGATAAAGAAGATTCAAAGAGAGTGAGGTGCCAGCTCCTTTCATTCAGTCAGTAGCTTCAAACATTTCTGGTATATGAATAACATGTTTTTCAATGGCAAAAATCAATGAATATTGTAAATGCACAAACAGTAATTTCTCCGCATTGCAAGGTGCAATTCTGAAATTTTTTGCTTTTTCCTGCTCCTCTTAGCATGATAAAGAAGATTCAAAGAGAGTGAGATGCCAGCTCCTTTCATTCAGTCAGTA
Source organism: Phyllobates terribilis (assembly GCF_046119375.1). Lineage (NCBI taxonomy): Eukaryota > Metazoa > Chordata > Amphibia > Anura > Dendrobatidae > Phyllobates > Phyllobates terribilis. The sequence continues at coordinate 33,023 of NW_027365234.1, forward strand.
GCTTCAATCATTTCTGGACGTTTTTCAATGGCAAAAATCAATGAATATTGTAAATGCACAAACAGTAATTTCTCCGCATTGCAAGGTGCAATTCTGAAATTTTTTGCTTTTTCCTGCTCCTCTTAGCATGATAAAGAAGATTCAAAGAGAGTGAGATGCCAGCTCCTTTCATTCAGTCAGTAGCTTCAATCATTTCTGGACGTTTTTCAATGGCAAAAATCAATGAATATTGTAAATGCACAAACAATAATTTCTCCGCATTGCAAGGTGCAATTCTGAAATTTTTTGCTTTTTCCTGCTCCTCTTAGCATGATAAAGAAGATTCAAAGAGAGTGAGATGCCAGCTCCTTTGATTCAGTCAGTAGCTTCAAACATTTCTGGTATATGAATAACATGATGTTTTTCAATGGCAAAAATCAATGAATATTGTAAATGCACAAACAGTAATTTCTCCGCATTGCAAGGTGCAAGTCTGAAATTTTTTGCTTTTTCCTGCTCCTCTTAGCATGATAAAGAAGATTCAAAGAGAGTGAGATGCCAGCTACTTTCATTCAGTCAGTAGCTTCAATCATTTCTGGACGTTTTTCAATGGTAAAAATCAATGAATATTGTAAATGCACAAACAGTAATTTCTCCACATTGCAAGGTGCAATTCTGAAATTTTTTGCTTTTTCCTGCTCCTCTTAGCATGATAAAGAATATTCAAAGAGAGTGAGGTGCCAGCTCCTTTCATTCAGTCAGTAGCTTCAAACATTTCTGGTATATGAATAACATGATGTTTTTCAATGGCAAAAATCAATGAATATTGTAAATGCACAAACAGTAATTTCTCCGCATTGCAAGGTGCAAGTCTGAAATTTTTTGCTTTTTCCTGCTCCTCTTAGCATGATAAAGAAGATTCAAAGAGAGTGAGATGCCAGCTACTTTCATTCAGTCAGTAGCTTCAATCATTTCTGGACGTTTTTCAATGGTAAAAATCAATGAATATTGTAAGTGCACAAACAGTAATTTCTCCACATTGCAAGGTGCAATTCTGAAATTTTTTGCTTTTTCCTGCTCCTCTTAGCATGATAAAGAAGATTCAAAGAGAGTGAGATGCCAGCTCCTTTCATTCAGTCAGTAGCTTCAAACATTTCTGGTATATGAATAACATGATGTTTTTCAATGGCAAAAATCAATGAATATTGTAAATGCACAAACAGTAATTTCTCCACATTGCAAGGTGCAATTCTGAAATTTTTTGCTTTTTCCTGCTCCTCTTAGCATGATAAAGAAGATTCAAAGAGAGTGAGATGCCAGCTCCTTTCATTCAGTCAGTACCTTCAATCATTTCTGGACGTTTTTCAATGGCAAAAATCAATGAATATTGTAAATGCACAAACAGTAATTTCTCCGCATTGCAAGGTGCAATTCTGAAATTTTTTGCTTTTTCCCGCTCCTCTTAGCATGATAAAGAAGATTCAAAGAGAGTGAGGTGCCAGCTCCTTTCATTCAGTCAGTAGCTTCAAACATTTCTGGTATATGAATAACATGTTTTTCAATGGCAAAAATCAATGAATATTGTAAATGCACAAACAGTAATTTCTCCGCATTGCAAGGTGCAATTCTGAAATTTTTTGCTTTTTCCTGCTCCTCTTAGCATGATAAAGAAGATTCAAAGAGAGTGAGATGCCAGCTCCTTTCATTCAATCAGTAGCTTCAATCATTTCTGGACGTTTTTCAATGGCAAAAATCAATGAATATTGTATATGCACAAACAGTAATTTCTCCGCATTGCAAGGTGCAATTCTGAAATTTTTTGCTTTTTCCTGCTCCTCTTAGCATGATAAAGAAGATTCAAAGAGAGTGAGGTGCCAGCTCCTTTCATTCAGTCAGTAGCTTCAAACATTTCTGGTATATGAATAACATGTTTTTCAATGGCAAAAATCAATGAATATTGTAAATGCACAAACAGTAATTTCTCCGCATTGCAAGGTGCAATTCTGAAATTTTTTGCTTTTTCCTGCTCCTCTTAGCATGATAAAGAAGATTCAAAGAGAGTGAGATGCCAGCTCCTTTCATTCAGTCAGTAGCTTCAATCATTTCTGGACGTTTTTCAATGGCAAAAATCAATGAATATTGTAAATGCACAAACAGTAATTTCTCCGCATTGCAAGGTGCAATTCTGAAATTTTTTGCTTTTTCCTGCTCCTCTTAGCATGATAAAGAAGATTCAAAGAGAGTGAGATGCCAGCTCCTTTCATTCAGTCAGTAGCTTCAATCATTTCTGGACGTTTTTCAATGGCAAAAATCAATGAATATTGTAAATGCACAAACAATAATTTCTCCGCATTGCAAGGTGCAATTCTGAAATTTTTTGCTTTTTCCTGCTCCTCTTAGCATGATAAAGAAGATTCAAAGAGAGTGAGATGCCAGCTCCTTTGATTCAGTCAGTAGCTTCAAACATTTCTGGTATATGAATAACATGATGTTTTTCAATGGCAAAAATCAATGAATATTGTAAATGCACAAACAGTAATTTCTCCGCATTGCAAGGTGCAAGTCTGAAATTTTTTGCTTTTTCCTGCTCCTCTTAGCATGATAAAGAAGATTCAAAGAGAGTGAGATGCCAGCTACTTTCATTCAGTCAGTAGCTTCAATCATTTCTGGACGTTTTTCAATGGTAAAAATCAATGAATATTGTAAATGCACAAACAGTAATTTCTCCACATTGCAAGGTGCAATTCTGAAATTTTTTGCTTTTTCCTGCTCCTCTTAGCATGATAAAGAATATTCAAAGAAAGTGAGATGCCAGCTCCTTTCATTCAGTCAGTAGCTTCAAACATTTCTGGTATATGAATAACATGATGTTTTTCAATGGCAAAAATCAATGAATATTGTAAATGCACAAACAGTAATTTCTCCGCATTGCAAGGTGCAAGTCTGAAATTTTTTGCTTTTTCCTGCTCCTCTTAGCATGATAAAGAAGATTCAAAGAGAGTGAGATGCCAGCTACTTTCATTCAGTCAGTAGCTTCAATCATTTCTGGACGTTTTTCAATGGTAAAAATCAATGAATATTGTAAGTGCACAAACAGTAATTTCTCCACATTGCAAGGTGCAATTCTGAAATTTTTTGCTTTTTCCTGCTCCTCTTAGCATGATAAAGAAGATTCAAAGAGAGTGAGATGCCAGCTCCTTTCATTCAGTCAGTAGCTTCAAACATTTCTGGTATATGAATAACATGATGTTTTTCAATGGCAAAAATCAATGAATATTGTAAATGCACAAACAGTAATTTCTCCGCATTGCAAGGTGCAATTCTGAAATTTTTTGCTTTTTCCTGCTCCTCTTAGCATGATAAAGAAGATTCAAAGAGAGTGAGATGCCAGCTCCTTTCATTCAATCAGTAGCTTCAATCATTTCTGGACGTTTTTCAATGGCAAAAATCAATGAATATTGTATATGCACAAACAGTAATTTCTCCGCATTGCAAGGTGCAATTCTGAAATTTTTTGCTTTTTCCTGCTCCTCTTAGCATGATAAAGAAGATTCAAAGAGAGTGAGGTGCCAGCTCCTTTCATTCAGTCAGTAGCTTCAAACATTTCTGGTATATGAATAACATGTTTTTCAATGGCAAAAATCAATGAATATTGTAAATGCACAAACAGTAATTTCTCCGCATTGCAAGGTGCAATTCTGAAATTTTTTGCTTTTTCCTGCTCCTCTTAGCATGATAAAGAAGATTCAAAGAGAGTGAGATGCCAGCTCCTTTCATTCAGTCAGTAGCTTCAATCATTTCTGGACGTTTTTCAATGGCAAAAATCAATGAATATTGTAAATGCACAAACAGTAATTTCTCCGCATTGCAAGGTGCAATTCTGAAATTTTTTGCTTTTTCCTGCTCCTCTTAGCATGATAAAGATTCAAAGAGAGTGAGATGCCAGCTCCTTTCATTCAGTCAGTAGCTTCAATCATTTCTGGACGTTTTTCAATGGCAAAAATCAATGAATATTGTAAATGCACAAACAATAATTTCTCCGCATTGCAAGGTGCAATTCTGAAATTTTTTGCTTTTTCCTGCTCCTCTTAGCATGATAAAGAAGATTCAAAGAGAGTGAGATGCCAGCTCCTTTGATTCAGTCAGTAGCTTCAAACATTTCTGGTATATGAATAACATGATGTTTTTCAATGGCAAAAATCAATGAATATTGTAAATGCACAAACAGTAATTTCTCCGCATTGCAAGGTGCAAGTCTGAAATTTTTTGCTTTTTCCTGCTCCTCTTAGCATGATAAAGAAGATTCAAAGAGAGTGAGATGCCAGCTACTTTCATTCAGTCAGTAGCTTCAATCATTTCTGGACGTTTTTCAATGGTAAAAATCAATGAATATTGTAAATGCACAAACAGTAATTTCTCCACATTGCAAGGTGCAATTCTGAAATTTTTTGCTTTTTCCTGCTCCTCTTAGCATGATAAAGAATATTCAAAGAGAGTGAGATGCCAGCTCCTTTCATTCAGTCAGTAGCTTCAAACATTTCTGGTATATGAATAACATGATGTTTTTCAATGGCAAAAATCAATGAATATTGTAAATGCACAAACAGTAATTTCTCCGCATTGCAAGGTGCAAGTCTGAAATTTTTTGCTTTTTCCTGCTCCTCTTAGCATGATAAAGAAGATTCAAAGAGAGTGAGATGCCAGCTACTTTCATTCAGTCAGTAGCTTCAATCATTTCTGGACGTTTTTCAATGGTAAAAATCAATGAATATTGTAAATGCACAAACAGTAATTTCTCCACATTGCAAGGTGCAATTCTGAAATTTTTTGCTTTTTCCTGCTCCTCTTAGCATGATAAAGAAGATTCAAAGAGAGTGAGATGCCAGCTCCTTTCATTCAGTCAGTAGCTTCAAACATTTCTGGTATATGAATAACATGATGTTTTTCAATGGCAAAAATCAATGAATATTGTAAATGCACAAACAGTAATTTCTCCACATTGCAAGGTGCAATTCTGAAATTTTTTGCTTTTTCCTGCTCCTCTTAGCATGATAAAGAAGATTCAAAGAGAGTGAGATGCCAGCTCCTTTCATTCAGTCAGTAGCTTCAAACATTTCTGGTATATGAATAACATGATGTTTTTCAATGGCAAAAATCAATGAATATTGTAAATGCACAAACAGTAATTTCTCCGCATTGCAAGGTGCAATTCTGAAATTTTTTGCTTTTTCCTGCTCCTCTTAGCATGATAAAGAAGATTCAAAGAGAGTGAGATGCCAGCTCCTTTCATTCAGTCAGTAGCTTCAATCATTTCTGGACGTTTTTCAATGGCAAAAATCAATGAATATTGTAAATGCACAAACAGTAATTTCTCCGCATTGCAAGGTGCAATTCTGAAATTTTTTGCTTTTTCCTGCTCCTCTTAGCATGATAAAGAAGATTCAAAGAGAGTGAGATGTCAGCTCCTTTCATTCAGTCAGTAGCTTCAAACATTTCTGGTATATGAATAACATGATGTTTTTCAATGGCAAAAATCAATGAATATTGTAAATGCACAAACAGTAATTTCTCCGCATTGCAAGGTGCAATTCTGAAATTTTTTGCTTTTTCCTGCTCCTCTTAGCATGATAAAGAAGATTCAAAGAGAGTGAGATGCCAGCTCCTTTCATTCAGTCAGTAGCTTCAATCATTTCTGGACGTTTTTCAATGGCAAAAATCAATGAATATTGTAAATGCACAAACAGTAATTTCTCCGCATTGCAAGGTGCAATTCTGAAATTTTTTGCTTTTTCCTGCTCCTCTTAGCATGATAAAGAAGATTCAAAGAGAGTGAGATGCCAGCTCCCTTCATTCAGTCAGTAGCTTCAAACATTTCTGGTATATGAATAACATGATGTTTTTCAATGGCAAAAATCAATGAATATTGTAAATGCACAAACAGTAATTTCTCCGCATTGCAAGGTGCAATTCTGAAATTTTTTGCTTTTTCCTGCTCCTCTTAGCATGATAAAGAAGATTCAAAGAGAGTGAGATGCCAACTCCTTTCATTCAGTCAGTAGCTTCAAACATTTCTGGTATATGAATAACATGATGTTTTTCAATGGCAAAAATCAATGAATATTGTAAATGCACAAACAGTAATTTCTCCGCATTGCAAGGTGCAATTCTGAAATTGTTTGCTTTTTCCTGCTCCTCTTAGCATGATAAAGAAGATTCAAAGAGAGTGAGATGCCAGCTCCTTTCATTCAGTCAGTAGCTTCAATCATTTCTGGACGTTTTTCAATGGCAAAAATCAATGAATATTGTAAATGCACAAACAGTAATTTCTCCGCATTGCAAGGTGCAATTCTGAAATTTTTTGCTTTTTCCTGCTCCTCTTAGCATGATAAAGAAGATTCAAAGAGAGTGAGATGCCAGCTCCTTTCATTCAGTCAGTACCTTCAATCATTTCTGGACGTTTTTCAATGGCAAAAATCAATGAATATTGTAAATGCACAAACAGTAATTTCTCCGCATTGCAAGGTGCAATTCTGAAATTTTTTGCTTTTTCCCGCTCCTCTTAGCATGATAAAGAAGATTCAAAGAGAGTGAGGTGCCAGCTCCTTTCATTCAGTCAGTAGCTTCAAACATTTCTGGTATATGAATAACATGTTTTTCAATGGCAAAAATCAATGAATATTGTAAATGCACAAACAGTAATTTCTCCGCATTGCAAGGTGCAATTCTGAAATTTTTTGCTTTTTCCTGCTCCTCTTAGCATGATAAAGAAGATTCAAAGAGAGTGAGATGCCAGCTCCTTTCATTCAATCAGTAGCTTCAATCATTTCTGGACGTTTTTCAATGGCAAAAATCAATGAATATTGTATATGCACAAACAGTAATTTCTCCGCATTGCAAGGTGCAATTCTGAAATTTTTTGCTTTTTCCTGCTCCTCTTAGCATGATAAAGAAGATTCAAAGAGAGTGAGGTGCCAGCTCCTTTCATTCAGTCAGTAGCTTCAAACATTTCTGGTATATGAATAACATGTTTTTCAATGGCAAAAATCAATGAATATTGTAAATGCACAAACAGTAATTTCTCCGCATTTCAAGGTGCAATTCTGAAATTTTTTGCTTTTTCCTGCTCCTCTTAGCATGATAAAGAAGATTCAAAGAGAGTGAGATGCCAGCTCCTTTCATTCAGTCAGTAGCTTCAATCATTTCTGGACGTTTTTCAATGGCAAAAATCAATGAATATTGTAAATGCACAAACAGTAATTTCTCCGCATTGCAAGGTGCAATTCTGAAATTTTTTGCTTTTTCCTGCTCCTCTTAGCATGATAAAGAACATTCAAAGAGAGTGAGATGCCAGCTCCTTTCATTCAGTCAGTAGCTTCAATCATTTCTGGACGTTTTTCAATGGCAAAAATCAATGAATATTGTAAATGCACAAACAATAATTTCTCCGCATTGCAAGGTGCAATTCTGAAATTTTTTGCTTTTTCCTGCTCCTCTTAGCATGATAAAGAAGATTCAAAGAGAGTGAGATGCCAGCTCCTTTGATTCAGTCAGTAGCTTCAAACATTTCTGGTATATGAATAACATGATGTTTTTCAATGGCAAAAATCAATGAATATTGTAAATGCACAAACAGTAATTTCTCCGCATTGCAAGGTGCAAGTCTGAAATTTTTTGCTTTTTCCTGCTCCTCTTAGCATGATAAAGAAGATTCAAAGAGAGTGAGATGCCAGCTACTTTCATTCAGTCAGTAGCTTCAATCATTTCTGGACGTTTTTCAATGGTAAAAATCAATGAATATTGTAAATGCACAAACAGTAATTTCTCCACATTGCAAGGTGCAATTCTGAAATTTTTTGCTTTTTCCTGCTCCTCTTAGCATGATAAAGAATATTCAAAGAGAGTGAGATGCCAGCTCCTTTCATTCAGTCAGTAGCTTCAAACATTTCTGGTATATGAATAACATGATGTTTTTCAATGGCAAAAATCAATGAATATTGTAAATGCACAAACAGTAATTTCTCCGCATTGCAAGGTGCAAGTCTGAAATTTTTTGCTTTTTCCTGCTCCTCTTAGCATGATAAAGAAGATTCAAAGAGAGTGAGATGCCAGCTACTTTCATTCAGTCAGTAGCTTCAATCATTTCTGGACGTTTTTCAATGGTAAAAATCAATGAATATTGTAAGTGCACAAACAGTAATTTCTCCACATTGCAAGGTGCAATTCTGAAATTTTTTGCTTTTTCCTGCTCCTCTTAGCATGATAAAGAAGATTCAAAGAGAGTGAGATGCCAGCTCCTTTCATTCAGTCAGTAGCTTCAAACATTTCTGGTATATGAATAACATGATGTTTTTCAATGGCAAAAATCAATGAATATTGTAAATGCACAAACAGTAATTTCTCCACATTGCAAGGTGCAATTCTGAAATTTTTTGCTTTTTCCTGCTCCTCTTAGCATGATAAAGAAGATTCAAAGAGAGTGAGATGCCAGCTCCTTTCATTCAGTCAGTAGCTTCAAACATTTCTGGTATATGAATAACATGATGTTTTTCAATGGCAAAAATCAATGAATATTGTAAATGCACAAACAGTAATTTCTCCGCATTGCAAGGTGCAATTCTGAAATTTTTTGCTTTTTCCTGCTCCTCTTAGCATGATAAAGAAGATTCAAAGAGAGTGAGATGCCAGCTCCTTTCATTCAGTCAGTAGCTTCAATCATTTCTGGACGTTTTTCAATGGCAAAAATCAATGAATATTGTAAATGCACAAACAGTAATTTCTCCGCATTGCAAGGTGCAATTCTGAAATTTTTTGCTTTTTCCTGCTCCTCTTAGCATGATAAAGAAGATTCAAAGAGAGTGAGATGTCAGCTCCTTTCATTCAGTCAGTAGCTTCAAACATTTCTGGTATATGAATAACATGATGTTTTTCAATGGCAAAAATCAATGAATATTGTAAATGCACAAACAGTAATTTCTCCGCATTGCAAGGTGCAATTCTGAAATTTTTTTCTTTTTCCTGCTCCTCTTAGCATGATAAAGAAGATTCAAAGAGAGTGAGATGCCAGCTCCTTTCATTCAGTCAGTAGCTTCAATCATTTCTGGACGTTTTTCAATGGCAAAAATCAATGAATATTGTAAATGCACAAACAGTAATTTCTCCGCATTGCAAGGTGCAATTCTGAAATTTTTTGCTTTTTCCTGCTCCTCTTAGCATGATAAAGAAGATTCAAAGAGAGTGAGATGCCAGCTCCTTTCATTCAGTCAGTAGCTTCAATCATTTCTGGACGTTTTTCAATGGCAAAAATCAATGAATATTGTAAATGCACAAACAGTAATTTCTCCGCATTGCAAGGTGCAATTCTGAAATTTTTTGCTTTTTCCTGCTCCTCTTAGCATGATAAAGAAGATTCAAAGAGAGTGAGATGCCAACTCCTTTCATTCAGTCAGTAGCTTCAAACATTTCTGGTATATGAATAACATGATGTTTTTCAATGGCAAAAATCAATGAATATTGTAAATGCACAAACAGTAATTTCTCCGCATTGCAAGGTGCAATTCTGAAATTTTTTGCTTTTTCCTGCTCCTCTTAGCATGATAAAGAAGATTCAAAGAGAGTGAGATGCCAGCTCCTTTCATTCAGTCAGTAGCTTCAATCATTTCTGGACGTTTTTCAATGGCAAAAATCAATGAATATTGTAAATGCACAAACAGTAATTTCTCCGCATTGCAAGGTGCAATTCTGAAATTTTTTGCTTTTTCCTGCTCCTCTTAGCATGATAAAGAAGATTCAAAGAGAGTGAGATGCCAGCTCCTTTCAATCAGTCAGTACCTTCAATCATTTCTGGACGTTTTTCAATGGCAAAAATCAATGAATATTGTAAATGCACAAACAGTAATTTCTCCGCATTGCAAGGTGCAATTCTGAAATTTTTTGCTTTTTCCCGCTCCTCTTAGCATGATAAAGAAGATTCAAAGAGAGTGAGGTGCCAGCTCCTTTCATTCAGTCAGTAGCTTCAAACATTTCTGGTATATGAATAACATGTTTTTCAATGGCAAAAATCAATGAATATTGTAAATGCACAAACAGTAATTTCTCCGCATTGCAAGGTGCAATTCTGAAATTTTTTGCTTTTTCCTGCTCCTCTTAGCATGATAAAGAAGATTCAAAGAGAGTGAGATGCCAGCTCCTTTCATTCAATCAGTAGCTTCAATCATTTCTGGACGTTTTTCAATGGCAAAAATCAATGAATATTGTATATGCACAAACAGTAATTTCTCCGCATTGCAAGGTGCAATTCTGAAATTTTTTGCTTTTTCCTGCTCCTCTTAGCATGATAAAGAAGATTCAAAGAGAGTGAGATGCCAGCTCCTTTCATTCAGTCAGTAGCTTCAATCATTTCTGGACGTTTTTCAATGGCAAAAATCAATGAATATTGTAAGTGCACAAACAGTAATTTCTCCGCATTGCAAGGTGCAATTCTGAAATTTTTTGCTTTTTCCTGCTCCTCTTAGCATGATAAAGAAGATTCAAAGAGAGTGAGATGCCAGCTCCTTTGATTCAGTCAGTAGCTTCAAACATTTCTGGTATATGAATAACATGATGTTTTTCAATGGCAAAAATCAATGAATATTGTAAATGCACAAACAGTAATTTCTCCGCATTGCAAGGTGCAAGTCTGAAATTTTTTGCTTTTTCCTGCTCCTCTTAGCATGATAAAGAAGATTCAAAGAGAGTGAGATGCCAGCTACTTTCATTCAGTCAGTAGCTTCAATCATTTCTGGACGTTTTTCAATGGTAAAAATCAATGAATATTGTAAAGGCACAAACAGTAATTTCTCCACATTGCAAGGTGCAATTCTGAAATTTTTTGCTTTTTCCTGCTCCTCTTAGCATGATAAAGAAGATTCAAAGAGAGTGAGATGCCAGCTCCTTTGATTCAGTCAGTAGCTTCAAACATTTCTGGTATATGAATAACATGATGTTTTTCAATGGCAAAAATCAATGAATATTGTAAATGCACAAACAGTAATTTCTCCGCATTGCAAGGTGCAAGTCTGAAATTTTTTGCTTTTTCCTGCTCCTCTTAGCATGATAAAGAAGATTCAAAGAGAGTGAGATGCCAGCTACTTTCATTCAGTCAGTAGCTTCAATCATTTCTGGACGTTTTTCAATGGTAAAAATCAATGAATATTGTAAATGCACAAACAGTAATTTCTCCACATTGCAAGGTGCAATTCTGAAATTTTTTGCTTTTTCCTGCTCCTCTTAGCATGATAAAGAATATTCAAAGAGAGTGAGATGCCAGCTCCTTTCATTCAGTCAGTAGCTTCAAACATTTCTGGTATATGAATAACATGATGTTTTTCAATGGCAAAAATCAATGAATATTGTAAATGCACAAACAGTAATTTCTCCGCATTGCAAGGTGCAAGTCTGAAATTTTTTGCTTTTTCCTGCTCCTCTTAGCATGATAAAGAAGATTCAAAGAGAGTGAGATGCCAGCTACTTTCATTCAGTCAGTAGCTTCAATCATTTCTGGACGTTTTTCAATGGTAAAAATCAATGAATATTGTAAGTGCACAAACAGTAATTTCTCCACATTGCAAGGTGCAATTCTGAAATTTTTTGCTTTTTCCTGCTCCTCTTAGCATGATAAAGAAGATTCAAAGAGAGTGAGATGCCAGCTCCTTTCATTCAGTCAGTAGCTTCAAACATTTCTGGTATATGAATGACATGATGTTTTTCAATGGCAAAAATCAATGAATATTGTAAATGCACAAACAGTAATTTCTCCACATTGCAAGGTGCAATTCTGAAATTTTTTGCTTTTTCCTGCTCCTCTTAGCATGATAAAGAAGATTCAAAGAGAGTGAGATGCCAGCTCCTTTCATTCAGTCAGTAGCTTCAAACATTTCTGGTATATGAATAACATGATGTTTTTCAATGGCAAAAATCAATGAATATTGTAAATGCACAAACAGTAATTTCTCCGCATTGCAAGGTGCAATTCTGAAATTTTTTGCTTTTTCCTGCTCCTCTTAGCATGATAAAGAAGATTCAAAGAGAGTGAGATGCCAGCTCCTTTCATTCAGTCAGTAGCTTCAATCATTTCTGGACGTTTTTCAATGGCAAAAATCAATGAATATTGTAAATGCACAAACAGTAATTTCTCCGCATTGCAAGGTGCAATTCTGAAATTTTTTGCTTTTTCCTGCTCCTCTTAGCATGATAAAGAAGATTCAAAGAGAGTGAGATGTCAGCTCCTTTCATTCAGTCAGTAGCTTCAAACATTTCTGGTATATGAATAACATGATGTTTTTCAATGGCAAAAATCAATGAATATTGTAAATGCACAAACAGTAATTTCTCCGCATTGCAAGGTGCAATTCTGAAATTTTTTGCTTTTTCCTGCTCCTCTTAGCATGATAAAGAAGATTCAAAGAGAGTGAGATGCCAGCTCCTTTCATTCAGTCAGTAGCTTCAATCATTTCTGGACGTTTTTCAATGGCAAAAATCAATGAATATTGTAAATGCACAAACAGTAATTTCTCCGCATTGCAAGGTGCAATTCTGAAATTTTTTGCTTTTTCCTGCTCCTCTTAGCATGATAAAGAAGATTCAAAGAGAGTGAGATGCCAGCTCCTTTCATTCAGTCAGTAGCTTCAATCATTTCTGGACGTTTTTCAATGGCAAAAATCAATGAATATTGTAAATGCACAAACAGTAATTTCTCCGCATTGCAAGGTGCAATTCTGAAATTTTTTGCTTTTTCCTGCTCCTCTTAGCATGATAAAGAAGATTCAAAGAGAGTGAGATGCCAACTCCTTTCATTCAGTCAGTAGCTTCAAACATTTCTGGTATATGAATAACATGATGTTTTTCAATGGCAAAAATCAATGAATATTGTAAATGCACAAACAGTAATTTCTCCGCATTGCAAGGTGCAATTCTGAAATTTTTTGCTTTTTCCTGCTCCTCTTAGCATGATAAAGAAGATTCAAAGAGAGTGAGATGCCAGCTCCTTTCATTCAGTCAGTAGCTTCAATCATTTCTGGACGTTTTTCAATGGCAAAAATCAATGAATATTGTAAATGCACAAACAGTAATTTCTCCGCATTGCAAGGTGCAATTCTGAAATTTTTTGCTTTTTCCTGCTCCTCTTAGCATGATAAAGAAGATTCAAAGAGAGTGAGATGCCAGCTCCTTTCATTCAGTCAGTACCTTCAATCATTTCTGGACGTTTTTCAATGGCAAAAATCAATGAATATTGTAAATGCACAAACAGTAATTTCTCCGCATTGCAAGGTGCAATTCTGAAATTTTTTGCTTTTTCCCGCTCCTCTTAGCATGATAAAGAAGATTCAAAGAGAGTGAGGTGCCAGCTCCTTTCATTCAGTCAGTAGCTTCAAACATTTCTGGTATATGAATAACATGTTTTTCAATGGCAAAAATCAATGAATATTGTAAATGCACAAACAGTAATTTCTCCGCATTGCAAGGTGCAATTCTGAAATTTTTTGCTTTTTCCTGCTCCTCTTAGCATGATAAAGAAGATTCAAAGAGAGTGAGATGCCAGCTCCTTTCATTCAATCAGTAGCTTCAATCATTTCTGGACGTTTTTCAATGGCAAAAATCAATGAATATTGTATATGCACAAACAGTAATTTCTCCGCATTGCAAGGTGCAATTCTGAAATTTTTTGCTTTTTCCTGCTCCTCTTAGCATGATAAAGAAGATTCAAAGAGAGTGAGATGCCAGCTCCTTTCATTCAGTCAGTAGCTTCAATCATTTCTGGACGTTTTTCAATGGCAAAAATCAATGAATATTGTAAATGCACAAACAGTAATTTCTCCGCATTGCAAGGTGCAATTCTGAAATTTTTTGCTTTTTCCTGCTCCTCTTAGCATGATAAAGAAGATTCAAAGAGAGTGAGATGCCAGCTCCTTTGATTCAGTCAGTAGCTTCAAACATTTCTGGTATATGAATAACATGATGTTTTTCAATGGCAAAAATCAATGAATATTGTAAATGCACAAACAGTAATTTCTCCGCATTGCAAGGTGCAAGTCTGAAATTTTTTGCTTTTTCCTGCTCCTCTTAGCATGATAAAGAAGATTCAAAGAGAGTGAGATGCCAGCTACTTTCATTCAGTCAGTAGCTTCAATCATTTCTGGACGTTTTTCAATGGTAAAAATCAATGAATATTGTAAAGGCACAAACAGTAATTTCTCCACATTGCAAGGTGCAATTCTGAAATTTTTTGCTTTTTCCTGCTCCTCTTAGCATGATAAAGAAGATTCAAAGAGAGTGAGATGCCAGCTCCTTTCATTCAGTCAGTAGCTTCAAACATTTCTGGTATATGAATAACATGATGTTTTTCAATGGCAAAAATCAATGAATATTGTAAATGCACAAACAGTAATTTCTCCGCATTGCAAGGTGCAAGTCTGAAATTTTTTGCTTTTTCCTGCTCCTCTTAGCATGATAAAGAAGATTCAAAGAGAGTGAGATGCCAGCTACTTTCATTCAGTCAGTAGCTTCAATCATTTCTGGACGTTTTTCAATGGTAAAAATCAATGAATATTGTAAATGCACAAACAGTAATTTCTCCACATTGCAAGGTGCAATTCTGAAATTTTTTGCTTTTTCCTGCTCCTCTTAGCATGATAAAGAAGATTCAAAGAGAGTGAGATGCCAGCTCCTTTCATTCAGTCAGTAGCTTCAAACATTTCTGGTATATGAATAACATGATGTTTTTCAATGGCAAAAATCAATGAATATTGTAAATGCACAAACAGTAATTTCTCCACATTGCAAGGTGCAATTCTGAAATTTTTTGCTTTTTCCTGCTCCTCTTAGCATGATAAAGAAGATTCAAAGAGAGTGAGATGCCAGCTCCTTTCATTCAGTCAGTAGCTTCAAACATTTCTGGTATATGAATAACATGATGTTTTTCAATGGCAAAAATCAATGAATATTGTAAATGCACAAACAGTAATTTCTCCGCATTGCAAGGTGCAATTCTGAAATTTTTTGCTTTTTCCTGCTCCTCTTAGCATGATAAAGAAGATTCAAAGAGAGTGAGATGCCAGCTCCTTTCATTCAGTCAGTAGCTTCAATCATTTCTGGACGTTTTTCAATGGCAAAAATCAATGAATATTGTAAATGCACAAACAGTAATTTCTCCGCATTGCAAGGTGCAATTCTGAAATTTTTTGCTTTTTCCTGCTCCTCTTAGCATGATAAAGAAGATTCAAAGAGAGTGAGATGTCAGCTCCTTTCATTCAGTCAGTAGCTTCAAACATTTCTGGTATATGAATAACATGATGTTTTTCAATGGCAAAAATCAATGAATATTGTAAATGCACAAACAGTAATTTCTCCGCATTGCAAGGTGCAATTCTGAAATTTTTTGCTTTTTCCTGCTCCTCTTAGCATGATAAAGAAGATTCAAAGAGAGTGAGATGCCAGCTCCTTTCATTCAGTCAGTAGCTTCAATCATTTCTGGACGTTTTTCAATGGCAAAAATCAATGAATATTGTAAATGCACAAACAGTAATTTCTCCGCATTGCAAGGTGCAATTCTGAAATTTTTTGCTTTTTCCTGCTCCTCTTAGCATGATAAAGAAGATTCAAAGAGAGTGAGATGCCAGCTCCTTTCATTCAGTCAGTAGCTTCAATCATTTCTGGACGTTTTTCAATGGCAAAAATCAATGAATATTGTAAATGCACAAACAGTAATTTCTCCGCATTGCAAGGTGCAATTCTGAAATTTTTTGCTTTTTCCTGCTCCTCTTAGCATGATAAAGATTCAAAGAGAGTGAGATGCCAGCTCCTTTGATTCAGTCAGTAGCTTCAAACATTTCTGGTATATGAATAACATGATGTTTTTCAATGGCAAAAATCAATGAATATTGTAAATGCACAAACAGTAATTTCTCCGCATTGCAAGGTGCAAGTCTGAAATTTTTTGCTTTTTCCTGCTCCTCTTAGCATGATAAAGAAGATTCAAAGAGAGTGAGATGCCAGCTACTTTCATTCAGTCAGTAGCTTCAATCATTTCTGGACGTTTTTCAATGGTAAAAATCAATGAATATTGTAAATGCACAAACAGTAATTTCTCCACATTGCAAGGTGCAATTCTGAAATTTTTTGCTTTTTCCTGCTCCTCTTAGCATGATAAAGAAGATTCAAAGAGAGTGAGATGCCAGCTCCTTTCATTCAGTCAGTAGCTTCAAACATTTCTGGTATATGAATAACATGATGTTTTTCAATGGCAAAAATCAATGAATATTGTAAATGCACAAACAGTAATTTCTCCGCATTGCAAGGTGCAAGTCTGAAATTTTTTGCTTTTTCCTGCTCCTCTTAGCATGATAAAGAAGATTCAAAGAGAGTGAGATGCCAGCTACTTTCATTCAGTCAGTAGCTTCAATCATTTCTGGACGTTTTTCAATGGTAAAAATCAATGAATATTGTAAATGCACAAACAGTAATTTCTCCACATTGCAAGGTGCAATTCTGAAATTTTTTGCTTTTTCCTGCTCCTCTTAGCATGATAAAGAAGATTCAAAGAGAGTGAGATGCCAGCTCCTTTCATTCAGTCAGTAGCTTCAAACATTTCTGGTATATGAATAACATGATGTTTTTCAATGGCAAAAATCAATGAATATTGTAAATGCACAAACAGTAATTTCTCCACATTGCAAGGTGCAATTCTGAAATTTTTTGCTTTTTCCTGCTCCTCTTAGCATGATAAAGAAGATTCAAAGAGAGTGAGATGCCAGCTCCTTTCATTCAGTCAGTAGCTTCAAACATTTCTGGTATATGAATAACATGATGTTTTTCAATGGCAAAAATCAATGAATATTGTAAATGCACAAACAGTAATTTCTCCGCATTGCAAGGTGCAATTCTGAAATTTTTTGCTTTTTCCTGCTCCTCTTAGCATGATAAAGAAGATTCAAAGAGAGTGAGATGCCAGCTCCTTTCATTCAGTCAGTAGCTTCAATCATTTCTGGACGTTTTTCAATGGCAAAAATCAATGAATATTGTAAATGCACAAACAGTAATTTCTCCGCATTGCAAGGTGCAATTCTGAAATTTTTTGCTTTTTCCTGCTCCTCTTAGCATGATAAAGAAGATTCAAAGAGAGTGAGATGTCAGCTCCTTTCATTCAGTCAGTAGCTTCAAACATTTCTGGTATATGAATAACATGATGTTTTTCAATGGCAAAAATCAATGAATATTGTAAATGCACAAACAGTAATTTCTCCGCATTGCAAGGTGCAATTCTGAAATTTTTTGCTTTTTCCTGCTCCTCTTAGCATGATAAAGAAGATTCAAAGAGAGTGAGATGCCAGCTCCTTTCATTCAGTCAGTAGCTTCAATCATTTCTGGACGTTTTTCAATGGCAAAAATCAATGAATATTGTAAATGCACAAACAGTAATTTCTCCGCATTGCAAGGTGCAATTCTGAAATTTTTTGCTTTTTCCTGCTCCTCTTCGCATGATAAAGAAGATTCAAAGAGAGTGAGATGCCAGCTCCTTTCATTCAGTCAGTAGCTTCAATCATTTCTGGACGTTTTTCAATGGCAAAAATCAATGAATATTGTAAATGCACAAACAGTAATTTCTCCGCATTGCAAGGTGCAATTCTGAAATTTTTTGCTTTTTCCTGCTCCTCTTAGCATGATAAAGAAGATTCAAAGAGAGTGAGATGCCAGCTCCTTTCATTCAGTCAGTAGCTTCAATCATTTCTGGACGTTTTTCAATTTTCAAAAATCAATGAATATTGTAAATGCACAAACAGTAATTTCTCCGCATTGCAAGGTGCAATTCTGAAATTTTTTGCTTTTTCCTGCTCCTCTTAGCATGATAAAGAACATTCAAAGAGAGTGAGATGCCAGCTCCTTTCATTCAGTCAGTACCTTCAATCATTTCTGGACGTTTTTCAATGGCAAAAATCAATGAATATTGTAAATGCACAAACAGTAATTTCTCCGCATTGCAAGGTGCAATTCTGAAATTTTTTGCTTTTTCCCGCTCCTCTTAGCATGATAAAGAAGATTCAAAGAGAGTGAGGTGCCCGCTCCTTTCATTCAGTCAGTAGCTTCAAACATTTCTGGTATATGAATAACATGTTTTTCAATGGCAAAAATCAATGAATATTGTAAATGCACAAACAGTAATTTCTCCGCATTGCAAGGTGCAATTCTGAAATTTTTTGCTTTTTCCTGCTCCTCTTAGCATGATAAAGAAGATTCAAAGAGAGTGAGATGCCAGCTCCTTTCATTCAATCAGTAGCTTCAATCATTTCTGGACGTTTTTCAATGGCAAAAATCAATGAATATTGTATATGCACAAACAGTAATTTCTCCGCATTGCAAGGTGCAATTCTGAAATTTTTTGCTTTTTCCTGCTCCTCTTAGCATGATAAAGAAGATTCAAAGAGAGTGAGATGCCAGCTCCTTTCATTCAGTCAGTAGCTTCAATCATTTCTGGACGTTTTTCAATGGCAAAAATCAATGAATATTGTAAATGCACAAACAGTAATTTCTCCGCATTGCAAGGTGCAATTCTGAAATTTTTTGCTTTTTCCTGCTCCTCTTAGCATGATAAAGAAGATTCAAAGAGAGTGAGATGCCAGCTCCTTTGATTCAGTCAGTAGCTTCAAACATTTCTGGTATATGAATAACATGATGTTTTTCAATGGCAAAATCAATGAATATTGTAAATGCACAAACAGTAATTTCTCCGCATTGCAAGGTGCAATTCTGAAATTTTTTGCTTTTTCCTGCTCCTCTTAGCATGATAAAGAAGATTCAAAGAGAGTGAGATGCCAGCTCCTTTCATTCAGTCAGTAGCTTCAATCATTTCTGGACGTTTTTCAATGGCAAAAATCAATGAATATTGTAAATGCACAAACAGTAATTTCTCCGCATTGCAAGGTGCAATTCTGAAATTTTTTGCTTTTTCCTGCTCCTCTTAGCATGATAAAGATTCAAAGAGAGTGAGATGCCAGCTCCTTTGATTCAGTCAGTAGCTTCAAACATTTCTGGTATATGAATAACATGATGTTTTTCAATGGCAAAAATCAATGAATATTGTAAATGCACAAACAGTAATTTCTCCGCATTGCAAGGTGCAAGTCTGAAATTTTTTGCTTTTTCCTGCTCCTCTTAGCATGATAAAGAAGATTCAAAGAGAGTGAGATGCCAGCTACTTTCATTCAGTCAGTAGCTTCAATCATTTCTGGACGTTTTTCAATGGTAAAAATCAATGAATATTGTAAATGCACAAACAGTAATTTCTCCACATTGCAAGGTGCAATTCTGAAATTTTTTGCTTTTTCCTGCTCCTCTTAGCATGATAAAGAAGATTCAAAGAGAGTGAGATGCCAGCTCCTTTCATTCAGTCAGTAGCTTCAAACATTTCTGGTATATGAATAACATGATGTTTTTCAATGGCAAAAATCAATGAATATTGTAAATGCACAAACAGTAATTTCTCCGCATTGCAAGGTGCAAGTCTGAAATTTTTTGCTTTTTCCTGCTCCTCTTAGCATGATAAAGAAGATTCAAAGAGAGTGAGATGCCAGCTACTTTCATTCAGTCAGTAGCTTCAATCATTTCTGGACGTTTTTCAATGGTAAAAATCAATGAATATTGTAAATGCACAAACAGTAATTTCTCCACATTGCAAGGTGCAATTCTGAAATTTTTTGCTTTTTCCTGCTCCTCTTAGCATGATAAAGAAGATTCAAAGAGAGTGAGATGCCAGCTCCTTTCATTCAGTCAGTAGCTTCAAACATTTCTGGTATATGAATAACATGATGTTTTTCAATGGCAAAAATCAATGAATATTGTAAATGCACAAACAGTAATTTCTCCACATTGCAAGGTGCAATTCTGAAATTTTTTGCTTTTTCCTGCTCCTCTTAGCATGATAAAGAAGATTCAAAGAGAGTGAGATGCCAGCTCCTTTCATTCAGTCAGTAGCTTCAAACATTTCTGGTATATGAATAACATGATGTTTTTCAATGGCAAAAATCAATGAATATTGTAAATGCACAAACAGTAATTTCTCCGCATTGCAAGGTGCAATTCTGAAATTTTTTGCTTTTTCCTGCTCCTCTTAGCATGATAAAGAAGATTCAAAGAGAGTGAGATGCCAGCTCCTTTCATTCAGTCAGTAGCTTCAATCATTTCTGGACGTTTTTCAATGGCAAAAATCAATGAATATTGTAAATGCACAAACAGTAATTTCTCCGCATTGCAAGGTGCAATTCTGAAATTTTTTGCTTTTTCCTGCTCCTCTTAGCATGATAAAGAAGATTCAAAGAGAGTGAGATGTCAGCTCCTTTCATTCAGTCAGTAGCTTCAAACATTTCTGGTATATGAATAACATGATGTTTTTCAATGGCAAAAATCAATGAATATTGTAAATGCACAAACAGTAATTTCTCCGCATTGCAAGGTGCAATTCTGAAATTTTTTGCTTTTTCCTGCTCCTCTTAGCATGATAAAGAAGATTCAAAGAGAGTGAGATGCCAGCTCCTTTCATTCAGTCAGTAGCTCCAATCATTTCTGGACGTTTTTCAATGGCAAAAATCAATGAATATTGTAAATGCACAAACAGTAATTTCTCCGCATTGCAAGGTGCAATTCTGAAATTTTTTGCTTTTTCCTGCTCCTCTTAGCATGATAAAGAAGATTCAAAGAGAGTGAGATGCCAGCTCCTTTCATTCAGTCAGTAGCTTCAATCATTTCTGGACGTTTTTCAATGGCAAAAATCAATGAATATTGTAAATGCACAAACAGTAATTTCTCAGCATTGCAAGGTGCAATTCTGAAATTTTTTGCTTTTTCCTGCTCCTCTTAGCATGATAAAGAAGATTCAAAGAGAGTGAGATGCCAACTCCTTTCATTCAGTCAGTAGCTTCAAACATTTCTGGTATATGAATAACATGATGTTTTTCAATGGCAAAAATCAATGAATATTGTAAATGCACAAACAGTAATTTCTCCGCATTGCAAGGTGCAATTCTGAAATTTTTTGCTTTTTCCTGCTCCTCTTAGCATGATAAAGAAGATTCAAAGAGAGTGAGATGCCAGCTCCTTTCATTCAGTCAGTAGCTTCAATCATTTCTGGACGTTTTTCAATGGCAAAAATCAATGAATATTGTAAATGCACAAACAGTAATTTCTCCGCATTGCAAGGTGCAATTCTGAAATTTTTTGCTTTTTCCTGCTCCTCTTAGCATGATAAAGAAGATTCAAAGAGAGTGAGATGCCAGCTCCTTTCATTCAGTCAGTACCTTCAATCATTTCTGGACGTTTTTCAATGGCAAAAATCAATGAATATTGTAAATGCACAAACAGTAATTTCTCCGCATTGCAAGGTGCAATTCTGAAATTTTTTGCTTTTTCCCGCTCCTCTTAGCATGATAAAGAAGATTCAAAGAGAGTGAGGTGCCAGCTCCTTTCATTCAGTCAGTAGCTTCAAACATTTCTGGTATATGAATAACATGTTTTTCAATGGCAAAAATCAATGAATATTGTAAATGCACAAACAGTAATTTCTCCGCATTGCAAGGTGCAATTCTGAAATTTTTTGCTTTTTCCTGCTCCTCTTAGCATGATAAAGAAGATTCAAAGAGAGTGAGATGCCAGCTCCTTTCATTCAATCAGTAGCTTCAATCATTTCTGGACGTTTTTCAATGGCAAAAATCAATGAATATTGTATATGCACAAACAGTAATTTCTCCGCATTGCAAGGTGCAATTCTGAAATTTTTTGCTTTTTCCTGCTCCTCTTAGCATGATAAAGAAGATTCAAAGAGAGTGAGATGCCAGCTCCTTTCATTCAGTCAGTAGCTTCAATCATTTCTGGACGTTTTTCAATGGCAAAAATCAATGAATATTGTAAATGCACAAACAGTAATTTCTCCGCATTGCAAGGTGCAATTCTGAAATTTTTTGCTTTTTCCTGCTCCTCTTAGCATGATAAAGAAGATTCAAAGA
Source organism: Phyllobates terribilis (assembly GCF_046119375.1). NCBI lineage: Eukaryota > Metazoa > Chordata > Amphibia > Anura > Dendrobatidae > Phyllobates > Phyllobates terribilis. The sequence goes on from NW_027365234.1 coordinate 55,027, forward strand.
GAGTGAGATGCCAGCTCCTTTGATTCAGTCAGTAGCTTCAAACATTTCTGGTATATGAATAACATGATGTTTTTCAATGGCAAAAATCAATGAATATTGTAAATGCACAAACAGTAATTTCTCCGCATTGCAAGGTGCAAGTCTGAAATTTTTTGCTTTTTCCTGCTCCTCTTAGCATGATAAAGAAGATTCAAAGAGAGTGAGATGCCAGCTACTTTCATTCAGTCAGTAGCTTCAATCATTTCTGGACGTTTTTCAATGGTAAAAATCAATGAATATTGTAAATGCACAAACAGTAATTTCTCCACATTGCAAGGTGCAATTCTGAAATTTTTTGCTTTTTCCTGCTCCTCTTAGCATGATAAAGAAGATTCAAAGAGAGTGAGATGCCAGCTCCTTTCATTCAGTCAGTAGCTTCAAACATTTCTGGTATATGAATAACATGATGTTTTTCAATGGCAAAAATCAATGAATATTGTAAATGCACAAACAGTAATTTCTCCGCATTGCAAGGTGCAAGTCTGAATTTTTTTGCTTTTTCCTGCTCCTCTTAGCATGATAAAGAAGATTCAAAGAGAGTGAGATGCCAGCTACTTTCATTCAGTCAGTAGCTTCAATCATTTCTGGACGTTTTTCAATGGTAAAAATCAATGAATATTGTAAATGCACAAACAGTTATTTCTCCACATTGCAAGGTGCAATTCTGAAATTTTTTGCTTTTTCCTGCTCCTCTTAGCATGATAAAGAAGATTCAAAGAGAGTGAGATGCCAGCTCCTTTCATTCAGTCAGTAGCTTCAAACATTTCTGGTATATGAATAACATGATGATTTTCAATGGCAAAAATCAATGAATATTGTAAATGCACAAACAGTAATTTCTCCACATTGCAAGGTGCAATTCTGAAATTTTTTGCTTTTTCCTGCTCCTCTTAGCATGATAAAGAAGATTCAAAGAGAGTGAGATGTCAGCTCCTTTCATTCAGTCAGTAGCTTCAAACATTTCTGGTATATGAATAACATGATGTTTTTCAATGGCAAAAATCAATGAATATTGTAAATGCACAAACAGTAATTTCTCCGCATTGCAAGGTGCAATTCTGAAATTTTTTGCTTTTTCCTGCTCCTCTTAGCATGATAAAGAAGATTCAAAGAGAGTGAGATGCCAGCTCCTTTCATTCAGTCAGTAGCTTCAATCATTTCTGGACGTTTTTCAATGGCAAAAATCAATGAATATTGTAAATGCACAAACAGTAATTTCTCCGCATTGCAAGGTGCAATTCTGAAATTTTTTGCTTTTTCCTGCTCCTCTTAGCATGATAAAGAAGATTCAAAGAGAGTGAGATGTCAGCTCCTTTCATTCAGTCAGTAGCTTCAAACATTTCTGGTATATGAATAACATGATGTTTTTCAATGGCAAAAATCAATGAATATTGTAAATGCACAAACAGTAATTTCTCCGCATTGCAAGGTGCAATTCTGAAATTTTTTGCTTTTTCCTGCTCCTCTTAGCATGATAAAGAACATTCAAAGAGAGTGAGATGCCAGCTCCTTTGATTCAGTCAGTAGCTTCAAACATTTCTGGTATATGAATAACATGATGTTTTTCAATGGCAAAAATCAATGAATATTGTAAATGCACAAACAGTAATTTCTCCGCATTGCAAGGTGCAAGTCTGAAATTTTTTGCTTTTTCCTGCTCCTCTTAGCATGATAAAGAAGATTCAAAGAGAGTGAGATGCCAGCTACTTTCATTCAGTCAGTAGCTTCAATCATTTCTGGACGTTTTTCAATGGTAAAAATCAATGAATATTGTAAATGCACAAACAGTAATTTCTCCACATTGCAAGGTGCAATTCTGAAATTTTTTGCTTTTTCCTGCTCCTCTTAGCATGATAAAGAAGATTCAAAGAGAGTGAGATGCCAGCTCCTTTCATTCAGTCAGTAGCTTCAAACATTTCTGGTATATGAATAACATGATGTTTTTCAATGGCAAAAATCAATGAATATTGTAAATGCACAAACAGTAATTTCTCCGCATTGCAAGGTGCAAGTCTGAAATTTTTTGCTTTTTCCTGCTCCTCTTAGCATGATAAAGAAGATTCAAAGAGAGTGAGATGCCAGCTACTTTCATTCAGTCAGTAGCTTCAATCATTTCTGGACGTTTTTCAATGGTAAAAGTCAATGAATATTGTAAATGCACAAACAGTAATTTCTCCACATTGCAAGGTGCAATTCTGAAATTTTTTGCTTTTTCCTGCTCCTCTTAGCATGATAAAGAAGATTCAAAGAGAGTGAGATGCCAGCTCCTTTCATTCAGTCAGTAGCTTCAAACATTTCTGGTATATGAATAACATGATGTTTTTCAATGGCAAAAATCAATGAATATTGTAAATGCACAAACAGTAATTTCTCCACATTGCAAGGTGCAATTCTGAAATTTTTTGCTTTTTCCTGCTCCTCTTAGCATGATAAAGAAGATTCAAAGAGAGTGAGATGCCAGCTCCTTTCATTCAGTCAGTAGCTTCAAACATTTCTGGTATATGAATAACATGATGTTTTTCAATGGCAAAAATCAATGAATATTGTAAATGCACAAACAGTAATTTCTCCGCATTGCAAGGTGCAATTCTGAAATTTTTTGCTTTTTCCTGCTCCTCTTAGCATGATAAAGAAGATTCAAAGAGAGTGAGATGCCAGCTCCTTTCATTCAGTCAGTAGCTTCAATCATTTCTGGACGTTTTTCAATGGCAAAAATCAATGAATATTGTAAATGCACAAACAGTAATTTCTCCGCATTGCAAGGTGCAATTCTGAAATTTTTTGCTTTTTCCTGCTCCTCTTAGCATGATAAAGAAGATTCAAAGAGAGTGAGATGTCAGCTCCTTTCATTCAGTCAGTAGCTTCAAACATTTCTGGTATATGAATAACATGATGTTTTTCAATGGCAAAAATCAATGAATATTGTAAATGCACAAACAGTAATTTCTCCGCATTGCAAGGTGCAATTCTGAAATTTTTTGCTTTTTCCTGCTCCTCTTAGCATGATAAAGAAGATTCAAAGAGAGTGAGATGCCAGCTCCTTTCATTCAGTCAGTAGCTTCAATCATTTCTTGACGTTTTTCAATGGCAAAAATCAATGAATATTGTAAATGCACAAACAGTAATTTCTCCGCATTGCAAGGTGCAATTCTGAAATTTTTTGCTTTTTCCTGCTCCTCTTAGCATGATAAAGAAGATTCAAAGAGAGTGAGATGCCAGCTCCTTTCATTCAGTCAGTAGCTTCAATCATTTCTGGACGTTTTTCAATGGCAAAAATCAATGAATATTGTAAATGCACAAACAGTAATTTCTCCGCATTGCAAGGTGCAATTCTGAAATTTTTTGCTTTTTCCTGCTCCTCTTAGCATGATAAAGAAGATTCAAAGAGAGTGAGATGCCAACTCCTTTCATTCAGTCAGTAGCTTCAAACATTTCTGGTATATGAATAACATGATGTTTTTCAATGGCAAAAATCAATGAATATTGTAAATGCACAAACAGTAATTTCTCCGCATTGCAAGGTGCAATTCTGAAATTTTTTGCTTTTTCCTGCTCCTCTTAGCATGATAAAGAAGATTCAAAGAGAGTGAGATGCCAGCTCCTTTCATTCAGTCAGTAGCTTCAATCATTTCTGGACGTTTTTCAATTTTCAAAAATCAATGAATATTGTAAATGCACAAACAGTAATTTCTCCGCATTGCAAGGTGCAATTCTGAAATTTTTTGCTTTTTCCTGCTCCTCTTAGCATGATAAAGAAGATTCAAAGAGAGTGAGATGCCAGCTCCTTTCATTCAGTCAGTACCTTCAATCATTTCTGGACGTTTTTCAATGGCAAAAATCAATGAATATTGTAAATGTACAAACAGTAATTTCTCCGCATTGCAAGGTGCAATTCTGAAATTTTTTGCTTTTTCCCGCTCCTCTTAGCATGATAAAGAAGATTCAAAGAGAGTGAGGTGCCAGCTCCTTTCATTCAGTCAGTAGCTTCAAACATTTCTGGTATATGAATAACATGTTTTTCAATGGCAAAAATCAATGAATATTGTAAATGCACAAACAGTAATTTCTCCGCATTGCAAGGTGCAATTCTGAAATTTTTTGCTTTTTCCTGCTCCTCTTAGCATGATAAAGAAGATTCAAAGAGAGTGAGATGCCAGCTCCTTTCATTCAATCAGTAGCTTCAATCATTTCTGGACGTTTTTCAATGGCAAAAATCAATGAATATTGTATATGCACAAACAGTAATTTCTCCGCATTGCAAGGTGCAATTCTGAAATTTTTTGCTTTTTCCTGCTCCTCTTAGCATGTTAAAGAAGATTCAAAGAGAGTGAGATGCCAGCTCCTTTCATTCAGTCAGTAGCTTCAATCATTTCTGGACGTTTTTCAATGGCAAAAATCAATGAATATTGTAAATGCACAAACAGTAATTTCTCCGCATTGCAAGGTGCAATTCTGAAATTTTTTGCTTTTTCCTGCTCCTCTTAGCATGATAAAGAAGATTCAAAGAGAGTGAGATGCCAGCTCCTTTGATTCAGTCAGTAGCTTCAAACATTTCTGGTATATGAATAACATGATGTTTTTCAATGGCAAAATCAATGAATATTGTAAATGCACAAACAGTAATTTCTCCGCATTGCAAGGTGGAATTCTGAAATTTTTTGCTTTTTCCTGCTCCTCTTAGCATGATAAAGAAGATTCAAAGAGAGTGAGATGCCAGCTCCTTTCATTCAGTCAGTAGCTTCAATCATTTCTGGACGTTTTTCAATGGCAAAAATCAATGAATATTGTAAATGCACAAACAGTAATTTCTCCGCATTGCAAGGTGCAATTCTGAAATTTTTTGCTTTTTCCTGCTCCTCTTAGCATGATAAAGATTCAAAGAGAGTGAGATGCCAGCTCCTTTGATTCAGTCAGTAGCTTCAAACATTTCTGGTATATGAATAACATGATGTTTTTCAATGGCAAAAATCAATGAATATTGTAAATGCACAAACAGTAATTTCTCCGCATTGCAAGGTGCAAGTCTGAAATTTTTTGCTTTTTCCTGCTCCTCTTAGCATGATAAAGAAGATTCAAAGAGTGAGATGCCAGCTACTTTCATTCAGTCAGTAGCTTCAATCATTTCTGGACGTTTTTCAATGGTAAAAATCAATGAATATTGTAAATGCACAAACAGTAATTTCTCCACATTGCAAGGTGCAATTCTGAAATTTTTTGCTTTTTCCTGCTCCTCTTAGCATGATAAAGAAGATTCAAAGAGAGTGAGATGCCAGCTCCTTTCATTCAGTCAGTAGCTTCAAACATTTCTGGTATATGAATAACATGATGTTTTTCAATGGCAAAAATCAATGAATATTGTAAATGCACAAACAGTAATTTCTCCGCATTGCAAGGTGCAAGTCTGAAATTTTTTGCTTTTTCCTGCTCCTCTTAGCATGATAAAGAAGATTCAAAGAGAGTGAGATGCCAGCTACTTTCATTCAGTCAGTAGCTTCAATCATTTCTGGACGTTTTTCAATGGTAAAAATCAATGAATATTGTAAATGCACAAACAGTAATTTCTCCACATTGCAAGGTGCAATTCTGAAATTTTTTGCTTTTTCCTGCTCCTCTTAGCATGATAAAGAAGATTCAAAGAGAGTGAGATGCCAGCTCCTTTCATTCAGTCAGTAGCTTCAAACATTTCTGGTATATGAATAACATGATGTTTTTCAATGGCAAAAATCAATGAATATTGTAAATGCACAAACAGTAATTTCTCCACATTGCAAGGTGCAATTCTGAAATTTTTTGCTTTTTCCTGCTCCTCTTAGCATGATAAAGAAGATTCAAAGAGAGTGAGATGCCAGCTCCTTTCATTCAGTCAGTAGCTTCAAACATTTCTGGTATATGAATAACATGATGTTTTTCAATGGCAAAAATCAATGAATATTGTAAATGCACAAACAGTAATTTCTCCGCATTGCAAGGTGCAATTCTGAAATTTTTTGCTTTTTCCTGCTCCTCTTAGCATGATAAAGAAGATTCAAAGAGAGTGAGATGCCAGCTCCTTTCATTCAGTCAGTAGCTTCAATCATTTCTGGACGTTTTTCAATGGCAAAAATCAATGAATATTGTAAATGCACAAACAGTAATTTCTCCGCATTGCAAGGTGCAATTCTGAAATTTTTTGCTTTTTCCTGCTCCTCTTAGCATGATAAAGAAGATTCAAAGAGAGTGAGATGTCAGCTCCTTTCATTCAGTCAGTAGCTTCAAACATTTCTGGTATATGAATAACATGATGTTTTTCAATGGCAAAAATCAATGAATATTGTAAATGCACAAACAGTAATTTCTCCGCATTGCAAGGTGCAATTCTGAAATTTTTTGCTTTTTCCTGCTCCTCTTAGCATGATAAAGAAGATTCAAAGAGAGTGAGATGCCAGCTCCTTTCATTCAGTCAGTAGCTTCAATCATTTCTGGACGTTTTTCAATGGCAAAAATCAATGAATATTGTAAATGCACAAACAGTAATTTCTCCGCATTGCAAGGTGCAATTCTGAAATTTTTTGCTTTTTCCTGCTCCTCTTAGCATGATAAAGAAGATTCAAAGAGAGTGAGATGCCAGCTCCTTTCATTCAGTCAGTAGCTTCAATCATTTCTGGACGTTTTTCAATGGCAAAAATCAATGAATATTGTAAATGCACAAACAGTAATTTCTCAGCATTGCAAGGTGCAATTCTGAAATTTTTTGCTTTTTCCTGCTCCTCTTAGCATGATAAAGAAGATTCAAAGAGAGTGAGATGCCAACTCCTTTCATTCAGTCAGTAGCTTCAAACATTTCTGGTATATGAATAACATGATGTTTTTCAATGGCAAAAATCAATGAATATTGTAAATGCACAAACAGTAATTTCTCCGCATTGCAAGGTGCAATTCTGAAATTTTTTGCTTTTTCCTGCTCCTCTTAGCATGATAAAGAAGATTCAAAGAGAGTGAGATGCCAGCTCCTTTCATTCAGTCAGTAGCTTCAATCATTTCTGGACGTTTTTCAATGGCAAAAATCAATGAATATTGTAAATGCACAAACAGTAATTTCTCCGCATTGCAAGGTGCAATTCTGAAATTTTTTGCTTTTTCCTGCTCCTCTTAGCATGATAAAGAAGATTCAAAGAGAGTGAGATGCCAGCTCCTTTCATTCAGTCAGTACCTTCAATCATTTCTGGACGTTTTTCAATGGCAAAAATCAATGAATATTGTAAATGCACAAACAGTAATTTCTCCGCATTGCAAGGTGCAATTCTGAAATTTTTTGCTTTTTCCCGCTCCTCTTAGCATGATAAAGAAGATTCAAAGAGAGTGAGGTGCCAGCTCCTTTCATTCAGTCAGTAGCTTCAAACATTTCTGGTATATGAATAACATGTTTTTCAATGGCAAAAATCAATGAATATTGTAAATGCACAAACAGTAATTTCTCCGCATTGCAAGGTGCAATTCTGAAATTTTTTGCTTTTTCCTGCTCCTCTTAGCATGATAAAGAAGATTCAAAGAGAGTGAGATGCCAGCTCCTTTCATTCAATCAGTAGCTTCAATCATTTCTGGACGTTTTTCAATGGCAAAAATCAATGAATATTGTATATGCACAAACAGTAATTTCTCCGCATTGCAAGGTGCAATTCTGAAATTTTTTGCTTTTTCCTGCTCCTCTTAGCATGATAAAGAAGATTCAAAGAGAGTGAGATGCCAGCTCCTTTCATTCAGTCAGTAGCTTCAATCATTTCTGGACGTTTTTCAATGGCAAAAATCAATGAATATTGTAAATGCACAAACAGTAATTTCTCCGCATTGCAAGGTGCAATTCTGAAATTTTTTGCTTTTTCCTGCTCCTCTTAGCATGATAAAGAAGATTCAAAGAGAGTGAGATGCCAGCTCCTTTGATTCAGTCAGTAGCTTCAAACATTTCTGGTATATGAATAACATGATGTTTTTCAATGGCAAAAATCAATGAATATTGTAAATGCACAAACAGTAATTTCTCCGCATTGCAAGGTGCAAGTCTGAAATTTTTTGCTTTTTCCTGCTCCTCTTAGCATGATAAAGAAGATTCAAAGAGAGTGAGATGCCAGCTACTTTCATTCAGTCAGTAGCTTCAATCATTTCTGGACGTTTTTCAATGGTAAAAATCAATGAATATTGTAAATGCACAAACAGTAATTTCTCCACATTGCAAGGTGCAATTCTGAAATTTTTTGCTTTTTCCTGCTCCTCTTAGCATGATAAAGAAGATTCAAAGAGAGTGAGATGCCAGCTCCTTTCATTCAGTCAGTAGCTTCAAACATTTCTGGTATATGAATAACATGATGTTTTTCAATGGCAAAAATCAATGAATATTGTAAATGCACAAACAGTAATTTCTCCGCATTGCAAGGTGCAAGTCTGAAATTTTTTGCTTTTTCCTGCTCCTCTTAGCATGATAAAGAAGATTCAAAGAGAGTGAGATGCCAGCTACTTTCATTCAGTCAGTAGCTTCAATCATTTCTGGACGTTTTTCAATGGTAAAAATCAATGAATATTGTAAATGCACAAACAGTTATTTCTCCACATTGCAAGGTGCAATTCTGAAATTTTTTGCTTTTTCCTGCTCCTCTTAGCATGATAAAGAAGATTCAAAGAGAGTGAGATGCCAGCTCCTTTCATTCAGTCAGTAGCTTCAAACATTTCTGGTATATGAATAACATGATGTTTTTCAATGGCAAAAATCAATGAATATTGTAAATGCACAAACAGTAATTTCTCCACATTGCAAGGTGCAATTCTGAAATTTTTTGCTTTTTCCTGCTCCTCTTAGCATGATAAAGAAGATTCAAAGAGAGTGAGATGCCAGCTCCTTTCATTCAGTCAGTAGCTTCAAACATTTCTGGTATATGAATAACATGATGTTTTTCAATGGCAAAAATCAATGAATATTGTAAATGCACAAACAGTAATTTCTCCGCATTGCAAGGTGCAATTCTGAAATTTTTTGCTTTTTCCTGCTCCTCTTAGCATGATAAAGAAGATTCAAAGAGAGTGAGATGCCAGCTCCTTTCATTCAGTCAGTAGCTTCAATCATTTCTGGACGTTTTTCAATGGCAAAAATCAATGAATATTGTAAATGCACAAACAGTAATTTCTCCGCATTGCAAGGTGCAATTCTGAAATTTTTTGCTTTTTCCTGCTCCTCTTAGCATGATAAAGAAGATTCAAAGAGAGTGAGATGTCAGCTCCTTTCATTCAGTCAGTAGCTTCAAACATTTCTGGTATATGAATAACATGATGTTTTTCAATGGCAAAAATCAATGAATATTGTAAATGCACAAACAGTAATTTCTCCGCATTGCAAGGTGCAATTCTGAAATTTTTTGCTTTTTCCTGCTCCTCTTAGCATGATAAAGAAGATTCAAAGAGAGTGAGATGCCAGCTCCTTTCATTCAGTCAGTAGCTTCAATCATTTCTGGACGTTTTTCAATGGCAAAAATCAATGAATATTGTAAATGCACAAACAGTAATTTCTCCACATTGCAAGGTGCAATTCTGAAATTTTTTGCTTTTTCCTGCTCCTCTTAGCATGATAAAGAAGATTCAAAGAGAGTGAGATGCCAGCTCCTTTCATTCAGTCAGTAGCTTCAAACATTTCTGGTATATGAATAACATGATGTTTTTCAATGGCAAAAATCAATGAATATTGTAAATGCACAAACAGTAATTTCTCCACATTGCAAGGTGCAATTCTGAAATTTTTTGCTTTTTCCTGCTCCTCTTAGCATGATAAAGAAGATTCAAAGAGAGTGAGATGCCAGCTCCTTTCATTCAGTCAGTAGCTTCAAACATTTCTGGTATATGAATAACATGATGTTTTTCAATGGCAAAAATCAATGAATATTGTAAATGCACAAACAGTAATTTCTCCGCATTGCAAGGTGCAAGTCTGAAATTTTTTGCTTTTTCCTGCTCCTCTTAGCATGATAAAGAAGATTCAAAGAGAGTGAGATGCCAGCTACTTTCATTCAGTCAGTAGCTTCAATCATTTCTGGACGTTTTTCAATGGTAAAAATCAATGAATATTGTAAATGCACAAACAGTAATTTCTCCGCATTGCAAGGTGCAAGTCTGAAATTTTTTGCTTTTTCCTGCTCCTCTTAGCATGATAAAGAAGATTCAAAGAGAGTGAGATGCCAGCTACTTTCATTCAGTCAGTAGCTTCAATCATTTCTGGACGTTTTTCAATGGTAAAAATCAATGAATATTGTAAATGCACAAACAGTAATTTCTCCACATTGCAAGGTGCAATTCTGAAATTTTTTGCTTTTTCCTGCTCCTCTTAGCATGATAAAGAAGATTCAAAGAGAGTGAGATGCCAGCTCCTTTCATTCAGTCAGTAGCTTCAAACATTTCTGGTATATGAATAACATGATGTTTTTCAATGGCAAAAATCAATGAATATTGTAAATGCACAAACAGTAATTTCTCCACATTGCAAGGTGCAATTCTGAAATTTTTTGCTTTTTCCTGCTCCTCTTAGCATGATAAAGAAGATTCAAAGAGAGTGAGATGCCAGCTCCTTTCATTCAGTCAGTAGCTTCAAACATTTCTGGTATATGAATAACATGATGTTTTTCAATGGCAAAAATCAATGAATATTGTAAATGCACAAACAGTAATTTCTCCGCATTGCAAGGTGCAATTCTGAAATTTTTTGCTTTTTCCTGCTCCTCTTAGCATGATAAAGAAGATTCAAAGAGAGTGAGATGCCAGCTCCTTTCATTCAGTCAGTAGCTTCAATCATTTCTGGACGTTTTTCAATGGCAAAAATCAATGAATATTGTAAATGCACAAACAGTAATTTCTCCGCATTGCAAGGTGCAATTCTGAAATTTTTTGCTTTTTCCTGCTCCTCTTAGCATGATAAAGAAGATTCAAAGAGAGTGAGATGTCAGCTCCTTTCATTCAGTCAGTAGCTTCAAACATTTCTGGTATATGAATAACATGATGTTTTTCAATGGCAAAAATCAATGAATATTGTAAATGCACAAACAGTAATTTCTCCGTATTGCAAGGTGCAATTCTGAAATTTTTTGCTTTTTCCTGCTCCTCTTAGCATGATAAAGAAGATTCAAAGAGAGTGAGATGCCAGCTCCTTTCATTCAGTCAGTAGCTTCAATCATTTCTGGACGTTTTTCAATGGCAAAAATCAATGAATATTGTAAATGCACAAACAGTAATTTCTCCGCATTGCAAGGTGCAAGTCTGAAATTTTTTGCTTTTTCCTGCTCCTCTTAGCATGATAAAGAAGATTCAAAGAGAGTGAGATGCCAGCTACTTTCATTCAGTCAGTAGCTTCAATCATTTCTGGACGTTTTTCAATGGTAAAAATCAATGAATATTGTAAATGCACAAACAGTAATTTCTCCACATTGCAAGGTGCAATTCTGAAATTTTTTGCTTTTTCCTGCTCCTCTTAGCATGATAAAGAAGATTCAAAGAGAGTGAGATGCCAGCTCCTTTCATTCAGTCAGTAGCTTCAAACATTTCTGGTATATGAATAACATGATGTTTTTCAATGGCAAAAATCAATGAATATTGTAAATGCACAAACAGTAATTTCTCCGCATTGCAAGGTGCAAGTCTGAAATTTTTTGCTTTTTCCTGCTCCTCTTAGCATGATAAAGAAGATTCAAAGAGAGTGAGATGCCAGCTACTTTCATTCAGTCAGTAGCTTCAATCATTTCTGGACGTTTTTCAATGGTAAAAATCAATGAATATTGTAAATGCACAAACAGTTATTTCTCCACATTGCAAGGTGCAATTCTGAAATTTTTTGCTTTTTCCTGCTCCTCTTAGCATGATAAAGAAGATTCAAAGAGAGTGAGATGCCAGCTCCTTTCATTCAGTCAGTAGCTTCAAACATTTCTGGTATATGAATAACATGATGTTTTTCAATGGCAAAAATCAATGAATATTGTAAATGCACAAACAGTAATTTCTCCACATTGCAAGGTGCAATTCTGAAATTTTTTGCTTTTTCCTGCTCCTCTTAGCATGATAAAGAAGATTCAAAGAGAGTGAGATGCCAGCTCCTTTCATTCAGTCAGTAGCTTCAAACATTTCTGGTATATGAATAACATGATGTTTTTCAATGGCAAAAATCAATGAATATTGTAAATGCACAAACAGTAATTTCTCCGCATTGCAAGGTGCAATTCTGAAATTTTTTGCTTTTTCCTGCTCCTCTTAGCATGATAAAGAAGATTCAAAGAGAGTGAGATGCCAGCTCCTTTCATTCAGTCAGTAGCTTCAATCATTTCTGGACGTTTTTCAATGGCAAAAATCAATGAATATTGTAAATGCACAAACAGTAATTTCTCCGCATTGCAAGGTGCAATTCTGAAATTTTTTGCTTTTTCCTGCTCCTCTTAGCATGATAAAGAAGATTCAAAGAGAGTGAGATGTCAGCTCCTTTCATTCAGTCAGTAGCTTCAAACATTTCTGGTATATGAATAACATGATGTTTTTCAATGGCAAAAATCAATGAATATTGTAAATGCACAAACAGTAATTTCTCCGCATTGCAAGGTGCAATTCTGAAATTTTTTGCTTTTTCCTGCTCCTCTTAGCATGATAAAGAAGATTCAAAGAGAGTGAGATGCCAGCTCCTTTCATTCAGTCAGTAGCTTCAATCATTTCTGGACGTTTTTCAATGGCAAAAATCAATGAATATTGTAAATGCACAAACAGTAATTTCTCCACATTGCAAGGTGCAATTCTGAAATTTTTTGCTTTTTCCTGCTCCTCTTAGCATGATAAAGAAGATTCAAAGAGAGTGAGATGCCAGCTCCTTTCATTCAGTCAGTAGCTTCAAACATTTCTGGTATATGAATAACATGATGTTTTTCAATGGCAAAAATCAATGAATATTGTAAATGCACAAACAGTAATTTCTCCACATTGCAAGGTGCAATTCTGAAATTTTTTGCTTTTTCCTGCTCCTCTTAGCATGATAAAGAAGATTCAAAGAGAGTGAGATGCCAGCTCCTTTCATTCAGTCAGTAGCTTCAAACATTTCTGGTATATGAATAACATGATGTTTTTCAATGGCAAAAATCAATGAATATTGTAAATGCACAAACAGTAATTTCTCCGCATTGCAAGGTGCAAGTCTGAAATTTTTTGCTTTTTCCTGCTCCTCTTAGCATGATAAAGAAGATTCAAAGAGAGTGAGATGCCAGCTACTTTCATTCAGTCAGTAGCTTCAATCATTTCTGGACGTTTTTCAATGGTAAAAATCAATGAATATTGTAAATGCACAAACAGTAATTTCTCCGCATTGCAAGGTGCAAGTCTGAAATTTTTTGCTTTTTCCTGCTCCTCTTAGCATGATAAAGAAGATTCAAAGAGAGTGAGATGCCAGCTACTTTCATTCAGTCAGTAGCTTCAATCATTTCTGGACGTTTTTCAATGGTAAAAATCAATGAATATTGTAAATGCACAAACAGTAATTTCTCCACATTGCAAGGTGCAATTCTGAAATTTTTTGCTTTTTCCTGCTCCTCTTAGCATGATAAAGAAGATTCAAAGAGAGTGAGATGCCAGCTCCTTTCATTCAGTCAGTAGCTTCAAACATTTCTGGTATATGAATAACATGATGTTTTTCAATGGCAAAAATCAATGAATATTGTAAATGCACAAACAGTAATTTCTCCACATTGCAAGGTGCAATTCTGAAATTTTTTGCTTTTTCCTGCTCCTCTTAGCATGATAAAGAAGATTCAAAGAGAGTGAGATGCCAGCTCCTTTCATTCAGTCAGTAGCTTCAAACATTTCTGGTATATGAATAACATGATGTTTTTCAATGGCAAAAATCAATGAATATTGTAAATGCACAAACAGTAATTTCTCCGCATTGCAAGGTGCAATTCTGAAATTTTTTGCTTTTTCCTGCTCCTCTTAGCATGATAAAGAAGATTCAAAGAGAGTGAGATGCCAGCTCCTTTCATTCAGTCAGTAGCTTCAATCATTTCTGGACGTTTTTCAATGGCAAAAATCAATGAATATTGTAAATGCACAAACAGTAATTTCTCCGCATTGCAAGGTGCAATTCTGAAATTTTTTGCTTTTTCCTGCTCCTCTTAGCATGATAAAGAAGATTCAAAGAGAGTGAGATGTCAGCTCCTTTCATTCAGTCAGTAGCTTCAAACATTTCTGGTATATGAATAACATGATGTTTTTCAATGGCAAAAATCAATGAATATTGTAAATGCACAAACAGTAATTTCTCCGTATTGCAAGGTGCAATTCTGAAATTTTTTGCTTTTTCCTGCTCCTCTTAGCATGATAAAGAAGATTCAAAGAGAGTGAGATGCCAGCTCCTTTCATTCAGTCAGTAGCTTCAATCATTTCTGGACGTTTTTCAATGGCAAAAATCAATGAATATTGTAAATGCACAAACAGTAATTTCTCCGCATTGCAAGGTGCAATTCTGAAATTTTTTGCTTTTTCCTGCTCCTCTTAGCATGATAAAGAAGATTCAAAGAGAGTGAGATGCCAGCTCCTTTCGTTCAGTCAGTAGCTTCAATCATTTCTGGACGTTTTTCAATGGCAAAAATCATTGAATATTATAAATGCACAAACAGTAATTTCTCCGCATTGCAAGGTACAATTCTGAAATTTTTTACTTTTTCCTGCTCCTCTTAGCATGATAAAGAAGATTCAAAGAGAGTGAGATGCCAGCTCCTTTCATTCAGTCAGTAGCTTCAATCATTTCTGGTATATGAATAACATGATGTTTTTCAATGGCAAAAATCAATGAATATTGTAAATGCACAAACAGTAATTTCTCCGCATTGCAAGGTGCAATTCTGAAATTTTTTGCTTTTTCCTGCTCCTCTTAGCATGATAAAGAAGATTCAAAGAGAGTGAGATGCCAGCTCCTTTCATTCAGTCAGTAGCTTCAATCATTTCTGGACGTTTTTCAATGGCAAAAATCAATGAATATTGTAAATGCACAAACAGTAATTTCTCCGCATTGCAAGGTGCATTTCTGAAATTTTTTGCTTTTTCCTGCTCCTCTTAGCATGATAAACAAGATTCAAAGAGAGTGAGATGCCAGCTCCTTTCATTCAGTCAGTAGCTTCAATCATTTCTGGACGTTTTTCAATGGCAAAAATCAATGAATATTGTAAATGCACAAACAGTAATTTCTCCGCATTGCAAGGTGCAATTCTGAAATTTTTTGCTTTTTCCTGCTCCTCTTAGCATGATAAAGAAGATTCAAAGAGAGTGAGATGCCAGCTCCTTTCATTCAGTCAGTAGCTTCAAACATTTCTGGTATATGAATAACATGATGTTTTTCAATGGCAAAAATCAATGAATATTGTAAATGCACAAACAGTAATTTCTCCGCATTGCAAGGTGCAAGTCTGAAATTTTTTGCTTTTTCCTGCTCCTCTTAGCATGATAAAGAAGATTCAAAGAGAGTGAGATGCCAGCTCCTTTCATTCAGTCAGTAGCTTCAATCATTTCTGGATGTTTTTCAATGGCAAAAATCAATGAATATTGTAAATGCACAAACTGTAATTTCTCCGTATTGCAAGGTGCAATTCTGAAATTTTTTGCTTTTTCCTGCTCCTCTTAGCATGATAAAGAAGATTCAAAGAGAGTGAGATGCCAGCTCCTTTCATTCAGTCAGTAGCTTCAATCATTTCTGGACGTTTTTCAATGGCAAAAATCAATGAATATTGTAAATGCACAAACAGTAATTTCTCCGCATTGCAAGGTGCAATTCTGAAATTTTTTGCTTTTCCTGCTCCTCTTAGCATGATAAAGAAGATTCAGAGAGAGTGAGATGCCAGCTCCTTTCATTTAGTCAGTACCTTCAATCATTTCTGGACGTTTTTCAATGGCAAAAATCAATGAATATTGTAAATGCACAAACAGTAATTTCTCCGCATTGCAAGGTGCAATTCTGAAATTTTTTGCTTTTTCCCGCTCCTCTTAGCATGATAAAGAAGATTCAAAGAGAGTGAGGTGCCAGCTCCTTTCATTCAGTCAGTAGCTTCAAACATTTCTGGTATATGAATAACATGTTTTTCAATGGCAAAAATCAATGAATATTGTAAATGCACAAACAGTAATTTCTCCGCATTGCAAGGTGCAATTCTGAAATTTTTTGATTTTTCCTGCTCCTCTTAGCATGATAAAGAAGATTCAAAGAGAGTGAGATGCCAGCTCCTTTCATTCAGTCAGTAGCTTCAATCATTTCTGGACGTTTTTCAATGGCAAAAATCAATGAATATTGTAAATGCACAAACAGTAATTTCTCCGAATTGCAAGGTGCAATTCTGAAATTTTTTGCTTTTTCCTGCTCCTCTTAGCATGATAAAGAAGATTCAAAGAGAGTGAGATGCCAGCTCCTTTCATTCAGTCAGTAGCTTCAAACATTTCTGGTATATGAATAACATGATGTTTTTCAATGGCAAAAATCAATGAATATTGTAAATGCACAAACAGTAATTTCTCCGCATTGCAAGGTGCAATTCTGAAATTTTTTGCTTTTTCCTGCTCCTCTTAGCATGATAAAGAAGATTCAAAGAGAGTGAGATGCCAGCTCCTTTCATTCAGTCAGTAGCTTCAATCATTTCTGGACGTTTTTCAATGGCAAAAATCAATGAATATTGTAAATGCACAAACAGTAATTTCTCCGCATTGCAAGGTGCAATTCTGAAATTTTTTGCTTTTTCCTGCTCCTCTTAGCATGATAAAGAAGATTCAAAGAGAGTGAGATGTCAGCTCCTTTCATTCAGTCAGTAGCTTCAAACATTTCTGGTATATGAATAACATGATGTTTTTCAATGGCAAAAATCAATGAATATTGTAAATGCACAAACAGTAATTTCTCCGCATTGCAAGGTGCAATTCTGAAATTTTTTGCTTTTTCCTGCTCCTCTTAGCATGATAAAGAAGATTCAAAGAGAGTGAGATGCCAGCTCCTTTCATTCAGTCAGTAGCTTCAATCATTTCTGGACGTTTTTCAATGGCAAAAATCAATGAATATTGTAAATGCACAAACAGTAATTTCTCCGCATTGCAAGGTGCAATTCTGAAATTTTTTGCTTTTTCCTGCTCCTCTTAGCATGATAAAGAAGATTCAAAGAGAGTGAGATGCCAGCTCCTTTCGTTCAGTCAGTAGCTTCAATCATTTCTGGACGTTTTTCAATGGCAAAAATCATTGAATATTATAAATGCACAAACAGTAATTTCTCCGCATTGCAAGGTACAATTCTGAAATTTTTTACTTTTTCCTGCTCCTCTTAGCATGATAAAGAAGATTCAAAGAGAGTGAGATGCCAGCTCCTTTCATTCAGTCAGTAGCTTCAATCATTTCTGGTATATGAATAACATGATGTTTTTCAATGGCAAAAATCAATGAATATTGTAAATGCACAAACAGTAATTTCTCCGCATTGCAAGGTGCAATTCTGAAATTTTTTGCTTTTTCCTGCTCCTCTTAGCATGATAAAGAAGATTCAAAGAGAGTGAGATGCCAGCTCCTTTCATTCAGTCAGTAGCTTCAATCATTTCTGGACGTTTTTCAATGGCAAAAATCAATGAATATTGTAAATGCACAAACAGTAATTTCTCCGCATTGCAAGGTGCATTTCTGAAATTTTTTGCTTTTTCCTGCTCCTCTTAGCATGATAAACAAGATTCAAAGAGAGTGAGATGCCAGCTCCTTTCATTCAGTCAGTAGCTTCAATCATTTCTGGACGTTTTTCAATGGCAAAAATCAATGAATATTGTAAATGCACAAACAGTAATTTCTCCGCATTGCAAGGTGCAATTCTGAAATTTTTTGCTTTTTCCTGCTCCTCTTAGCATGATAAAGAAGATTCAAAGAGAGTGAGATGCCAGCTCCTTTCATTCAGTCAGTAGCTTCAAACATTTCTGGTATATGAATAACATGATGTTTTTCAATGGCAAAAATCAATGAATATTGTAAATGCACAAACAGTAATTTCTCCGCATTGCAAGGTGCAAGTCTGAAATTTTTTGCTTTTTCCTGCTCCTCTTAGCATGATAAAGAAGATTCAAAGAGAGTGAGATGCCAGCTCCTTTCATTCAGTCAGTAGCTTCAATCATTTCTGGATGTTTTTCAATGGCAAAAATCAATGAATATTGTAAATGCACAAACTGTAATTTCTCCGTATTGCAAGGTGCAATTCTGAAATTTTTTGCTTTTTCCTGCTCCTCTTAGCATGATAAAGAAGATTCAAAGAGAGTGAGATGCCAGCTCCTTTCATTCAGTCAGTAGCTTCAATCATTTCTGGACGTTTTTCAATGGCAAAAATCAATGAATATTGTAAATGCACAAACAGTAATTTCTCCGCATTGCAAGGTGCAATTCTGAAATTTTTTGCTTTTTCCTGCTCCTCTTAGCATGATAAAGAAGATTCAAAGAGAGTGAGATGCCAGCTCCTTTCATTTAGTCAGTACCTTCAATCATTTCTGGACGTTTTTCAATGGCAAAAATCAATGAATATTGTAAATGCACAAACAGTAATTTCTCCGCATTGCAAGGTGCAATTCTGAAATTTTTTGCTTTTTCCCGCTCCTCTTAGCATGATAAAGAAGATTCAAAGAGAGTGAGGTGCCAGCTCCTTTCATTCAGTCAGTAGCTTCAAACATTTCTGGTATATGAATAACATGTTTTTCAATGGCAAAAATCAATGAATATTGTAAATGCACAAACAGTAATTTCTCCGCATTGCAAGGTGCAATTCTGAAATTTTTTGATTTTTCCTGCTCCTCTTAGCATGATAAAGAAGATTCAAAGAGAGTGAGATGCCAGCTCCTTTCATTCAGTCAGTAGCTTCAATCATTTCTGGACGTTTTTCAATGGCAAAAATCAATGAATATTGTAAATGCACAAACAGTAATTTCTCCGAATTGCAAGGTGCAATTCTGAAATTTTTTGCTTTTTCCTGCTCCTCTTAGCATGATAAAGAAGATTCAAAGAGAGTGAGATGCCAGCTCCTTTCATTCAGTCAGTAGCTTCAAACATTTCTGATATATGAATAACATGATGTTTTTCAATGGCAAAAATCAATGAATATTGTAAATGCACAAACAGTAATTTCTCCGCATTGCAAGGTGCAATTCTGAAATTTTTTGCTTTTTCCTGCTCCTCTTAGCATGATAAAGAAGATTCAAAGAGAGTGAGATGCCAGCTCCTTTCATTCAGTCAGTAGCTTCAATCATTTCTGGACGTTTTTCAATGGCAAAAATCAATGAATATTGTAAATGCACAAACAGTAATTTCTCCGCATTGCAAGGTGCAATTCTGAAATTTTTTGCTTTTTCCTGCTCCTCTTAGCATGATAAAGAAGATTCAAAGAGAGTGAGATGCCAGCTCCTTTCGTTCAGTCAGTAGCTTCAATCATTTCTGGACGTTTTTCAATGGCAAAAATCATTGAATATTATAAATGCACAAACAGTAATTTCTCCGCATTGCAAGGTACAATTCTGAAATTTTTTACTTTTTCCTGCTCCTCTTAGCATGATAAAGAAGATTCAAAGAGAGTGAGATGCCAGCTCCTTTCATTCAGTCAGTAGCTTCAATCATTTCTGGTATATGAATAACATGATGTTTTTCAATGGCAAAAATCAATGAATATTGTAAATGCACAAACAGTAATTTCTCCGCATTGCAAGGTGCAATTCTGAAATTTTTTGCTTTTTCCTGCTCCTCTTAGCATGATAAAGAAGATTCAAAGAGAGTGAGATGCCAGCTCCTTTCATTCAGTCAGTAGCTTCAATCATTTCTGGACGTTTTTCAATGGCAAAAATCAATGAATATTGTAAATGCACAAACAGTAATTTCTCCGCATTGCAAGGTGCATTTCTGAAATTTTTTGCTTTTTCCTGCTCCTCTTAGCATGATAAACAAGATTCAAAGAGAGTGAGATGCCAGCTCCTTTCATTCAGTCAGTAGCTTCAATCATTTCTGGACGTTTTTCAATGGCAAAAATCAATGAATATTGTAAATGCACAAACAGTAATTTCTCCGCATTGCAAGGTGCAATTCTGAAATTTTTTGCTTTTTCCTGCTCCTCTTAGCATGATAAAGAAGATTCAAAGAGAGTGAGATGCCAGCTCCTTTCATTCAGTCAGTAGCTTCAAACATTTCTGGTATATGAATAACATGATGTTTTTCAATGGCAAAAATCAATGAATATTGTAAATGCACAAACAGTAATTTCTCCGCATTGCAAGGTGCAAGTCTGAAATTTTTTGCTTTTTCCTGCTCCTCTTAGCATGATAAAGAAGATTCAAAGAGAGTGAGATGCCAGCTCCTTTCATTCAGTCAGTAGCTTCAATCATTTCTGGATGTTTTTCAATGGCAAAAATCAATGAATATTGTAAATGCACAAACTGTAATTTCTCCGTATTGCAAGGTGCAATTCTGAAATTTTTTGCTTTTTCCTGCTCCTCTTAGCATGATAAAGAAGATTCAAAGAGAGTGAGATGCCAGCTCCTTTCATTCAGTCAGTAGCTTCAATCATTTCTGGACGTTTTTCAATGGCAAAAATCAATGAATATTGTAAATGCACAAACAGTAATTTCTCCGCATTGCAAGGTGCAATTCTGAAATTTTTTGCTTTTTCCTGCTCCTCTTAGCATGATAAAGAAGATTCAAAGAGAGTGAGATGCCAGCTCCTTTCATTTAGTCAGTACCTTCAATCATTTCTGGACGTTTTTCAATGGCAAAAATCAATGAATATTGTAAATGCACAAACAGTAATTTCTCCGCATTGCAAGGTGCAATTCTGAAATTTTTTGCTTTTTCCCGCTCCTCTTAGCATGATAAAGAAGATTCAAAGAGAGTGAGGTGCCAGCTCCTTTCATTCAGTCAGTAGCTTCAAACATTTCTGGTATATGAATAACATGTTTTTCAATGGCAAAAATCAATGAATATTGTAAATGCACAAACAGTAATTTCTCCGCATTGCAAGGTGCAATTCTGAAATTTTTTGATTTTTCCTGCTCCTTTTAGCATGATAAAGAAGATTCAAAGAGAGTGAGATGCCAGCTCCTTTCATTCAGTCAGTAGCTTCAATCATTTCTGGACGTTTTTCAATGGCAAAAATCAATGAATATTGTAAATGCACAAACAGTAATTTCTCCGAATTGCAAGGTGCAATTCTGAAATTTTTTGCTTTTTCCTGCTCCTCTTAGCATGATAAAGAAGATTCAAAGAGAGTGAGATGCCAGCTCCTTTCATTCAGTCAGTAGCTTCAAACATTTCTGATATATGAATAACATGATGTTTTTCAATGGCAAAAATCAATGAATATTGTAAATGCACAAACAGTAATTTCTCCGCATTGCAAGGTGCAATTCTGAAATTTTTTGCTTTTTCCTGCTCCTCTTAGCATGATAAAGAAGATTCAAAGAGAGTGAGATGCCAGCTCCTTTCATTCAGTCAGTAGCTTCAAACATTTCTGGTATATGAATAACATGATGTTTTTCAATGGCAAAAATCAATGAATATTGTAAATGCACAAACAGTAATTTTTCCGCATTGCAAGGTGCAAGTCTGAAATTTTTTGCTTTTTCCTGCTCCTCTTAGCATGATAAAGAAGATTCAAAGAGAGTGAGATGCCAGCTACTTTCATTCAGTCAGTAGCTTCTATCATTTCTGGACGTTTTTCAATGGTAAAAATCAATGAATATTGTAAATGCACAAACAGTAATTTCTCCACATTGCAAGGTGCAATTCTGAAATTTTTTGCTTTTTCCTGCTCCTCTTAGCATGATAAAGAAGATTCAAAGAGAGTGAGATGCCAGCTCCTTTCATTCAGTCAGTAGCTTCAAACATTTCTGGTATATGAATAACATGATGTTTTTCAATGGCAAAAATCAATGAATATTGTAAATGCACAAACAGTAATTTCTCCGCATTGCAAGGTGCAATTCTGAAATTTTTTGCTTTTTCCTGCTCCT
This sequence comes from Phyllobates terribilis, assembly GCF_046119375.1. NCBI lineage: Eukaryota > Metazoa > Chordata > Amphibia > Anura > Dendrobatidae > Phyllobates > Phyllobates terribilis. The sequence continues at coordinate 77,083 of NW_027365234.1, forward strand.
CTTAGCATGATAAAGAAGATTCAAAGAGAGTGAGATGCCAGCTCCTTTCATTCAGTCAGTAGCTTCAATCATTTCTGGATGTTTTTCAATGGCAAAAATCAATGAATATTGTAAATGCACAAGCTGTAATTTCTCCGCATTGCAAGGTGCAATTCTGAAATTTTTTGCTTTTTCCTGCTCCTCTTAGCATGATAAAGAAGATTCAAAGAGAGTGAGATGCCAGCTCCTTTCATTCAGTCAGTAGCTTCAATCATTTCTGGACGTTTTTCAGTGGCAAAAATCAATGAATATTGTAAATGCACAAACAGTAATTTCTCCGCATTGCAAGGTGCAATTCTGAAATTTTTTGCTTTTTCCTGCTCCTCTTAGCATGATAAAGAAGATTCAAAGAGAGTGAGATGCCAGCTCCTTTCATTCAGTCAGTACCTTCAATCATTTCTGGACGTTTTTCAATGGCAAAAATCAATGAATATTGTAAATGCACAAACAGTAATTTCTCCGCATTGCAAGGTGCAAGTCTGAAATTTTTTGCTTTTTCCTGCTCCTCTTAGCATGATAAAGAAGATTCAAAGAGAGTGAGATGCCAGCTACTTTCATTCAGTCAGTAGCTTCAATCATTTCTGGACGTTTTTCAATGGTAAAAATCAATGAATATTGTAAATGCACAAACAGTAATTTCTCCACATTGCAAGGTGCAATTCTGAAATTTTTTGCTTTTTCCTGCTCCTCTTAGCATGATAAAGAAGATTCAAAGAGAGTGAGATGCCAGCTCCTTTCATTCAGTCAGTAGCTTCAAACATTTCTGGTATATGAATAACATGATGTTTTTCAATGGCAAAAATCAATGAATATTGTAAATGCACAAACAGTAATTTCTCCGCATTGCAAGGTGCAATTCTGAAATTTTTTGCTTTTTCCTGCTCCTCTTAGCATGATAAAGAAGATTCAAAGAGAGTGAGATGCCAGCTCCTTTCATTCAGTCAGTAGCTTCAATCATTTCTGGATGTTTTTCAATGGCAAAAATCAATGAATATTGTAAATGCACAAACTGTAATTTCTCCGCATTGCAAGGTGCAATTCTGAAATTTTTTGCTTTTTCCTGCTCCTCTTAGCATGATAAAGAAGATTCAAAGAGAGTGAGATGCCAGCTCCTTTCATTCAGTCAGTAGCTTCAATCATTTCTGGACGTTTTTCAATGGCAAAAATCAATGAATATTGTAAATGCACAAACAGTAATTTCTCCGCATTGCAAGGTGCAATTCTGAAATTTATTGCTTTTTCCTGCTCCTCTTAGCATGATAAAGAAGATTCAAAGAGATTGAGATGCCAGCTCCTTTCATTCAGTCAGTAGCTTCAATCATTTCTGGACGTTTTTCAATGGCAAAAATCAATGAATATTGTAAATGCACAAACAGTAATTTCTCCGCATTGCAAGGTGCAATTCTGAAAGTTTTTGCTTTTTCCCGCTCCTCTTAGCATGATAAAGAAGATTCAAAGAGAGTGAGGTGCCAGCTCCTTTCATTCAGTCAGTAGCTTCAAACATTTCTGGTATATGAATAACATGTTTTTCAATGGCAAAAATCAATGAATATTGTAAATGCACAAACAGTAATTTCTCCGCATTGCAAGGTGCAATTCTGAAATTTTTTGATTTTTCCTGCTCCTCTTAGCATGATAAAGAAGATTCAAAGAGAGTGAGATGCCAGCTCCTTTCATTCAGTCAGTAGGTTCAATCATTTCTGGATGTTTTTCAATGGCAAAAATCAATGAATATTGTAAATGCACAAACTGTAATTTCTCCGCATTGCAAGGTGCAATTCTGAAATTTTTTGCTTTTTCCTGCTCCTCTTAGCATGATAAAGAAGATTCAAAGAGAGTGAGATGCCAGCTCCTTTCATTCAGTCAGTAGCTTCAATCATTTCTGGACGTTTTTCAGTGGCAAAAATCAATGAATATTGTAAATGCACAAACAGTAATTTCTCCGCATTGCAAGGTGCAATTCTGAAATTTTTTGCTTTTTCCTGCTCCTCTTAGCATGATAAAGAAGATTCAAAGAGAGTGAGATGCCAGCTCCTTTCATTCAGTCAGTACCTTCAATCATTTCTGGACGTTTTTCAATGGCAAAAATCAATGAATATTGTAAATGCACAAACAGTAATTTCTCCGCATTGCAAGGTGCAAGTCTGAAATTTTTTGCTTTTTCCTGCTCCTCTTAGCATGATAAAGAAGATTCAAAGAGAGTGAGATGCCAGCTACTTTCATTCAGTCAGTAGCTTCAATCATTTCTGGACGTTTTTCAATGGTAAAAATCAATGAATATTGTAAATGCACAAACAGTAATTTCTCCACATTGCAAGGTGCAATTCTGAAATTTTTTGCTTTTTCCTGCTCCTCTTAGCATGATAAAGAAGATTCAAAGAGAGTGAGATGCCAGCTCCTTTCATTCAGTCAGTAGCTTCAAACATTTCTGGTATATGAATAACATGATGTTTTTCAATGGCAAAAATCAATGAATATTGTAAATGCACAAACAGTAATTTCTCCGCATTGCAAGGTGCAATTCTGAAATTTTTTGCTTTTTCCTGCTCCTCTTAGCATGATAAAGAAGATTCAAAGAGAGTGAGATGCCAGCTCCTTTCATTCAGTCAGTACCTTCAATCATTTCTGGACGTTTTTCAATGGCAAAAATCAATGAATATTGTAAATGCACAAACAGTAATTTCTCCGCATTGCAAGGTGCAATTCTGAAATTTTTTGCTTTTTCCCGCTCCTCTTAGCATGATAAAGAAGATTCAAAGAGAGTGAGGTGCCAGCTCCTTTCATTCAGTCAGTAGCTTCAAACATTTCTGGTATATGAATAACATGTTTTTCAATGGCAAAAATCAATGAATATTGTAAATGCACAAACAGTAATTTCTCCGCATTGCAAGGTGCAATTCTGAAATTTTTTGCTTTTTCCTGCTCCTCTTAGCATGATAAGAAGATTCAAAGAGAGTGAGATGCCAGCTCCTTTCATTCAGTCAGTAGCTTCAATCATTTCTGGACGTTTTTCAATGGCAAAAATCAATGAATATTGTAAATGCACAAACAGCAATTTCTCCGCATTGCAAGGTGCATTTCTGAAATTTTTTGCTTTTTCCTGCTCCTCTTAGCATGATAAACAAGATTCAAAGAGAGTGAGATGCCAGCTCCTTTCATTCAGTCAGTAGCTTCAATCATTTCTGGACGTTTTTCAATGGCAAAAATCAATGAATATTGTAAATGCACAAACAGTAATTTCTCCGCATTGCAAGGTGCAATTCTGAAATTTTTTGCTTTTTCCTGCTCCTCTTAGCATGATAAAGAAGATTCAAAGAGAGTGAGATGCCAGCTCCTTTCATTCAGTCAGTAGCTTCAAACATTTCTGGTATATGAATAACATGATGTTTTTCAATGGCAAAAATCAATGAATATTGTAAATGCACAAACAGTAATTTCTCCGCATTGCAAGGTGCAAGTCTGAAATTTTTTGCTTTTTCCTGCTCCTCTTAGCATGATAAAGAAGATTCAAAGAGAGTGAGATGCCAGCTCCTTTCATTCAGTCAGTAGCTTCAATCATTTCTGGATGTTTTTCAATGGCAAAAATCAATGAATATTGTAAATGCACAAACTGTAATTTCTCCGTATTGCAAGGTGCAATTCTGAAATTTTTTGCTTTTTCCTGCTCCTCTTAGCATGATAAAGAAGATTCAAAGAGAGTGAGATGCCAGCTCCTTTCATTCAGTCAGTAGCTTCAATCATTTCTGGACGTTTTTCAATGGCAAAAATCAATGAATATTGTAAATGCACAAACAGTAATTTCTCCGCATTGCAAGGTGCAATTCTGAAATTTTTTGCTTTTTCCTGCTCCTCTTAGCATGATAAAGAAGATTCAAAGAGAGTGAGATGCCAGCTCCTTTCATTTAGTCAGTACCTTCAATCATTTCTGGACGTTTTTCAATGGCAAAAATCAATGAATATTGTAAATGCACAAACAGTAATTTCTCCGCATTGCAAGGTGCAATTCTGAAATTTTTTGCTTTTTCCCGCTCCTCTTAGCATGATAAAGAAGATTCAAAGAGAGTGAGGTGCCAGCTCCTTTCATTCAGTCAGTAGCTTCAAACATTTCTGGTATATGAATAACATGTTTTTCAATGGCAAAAATCAATGAATATTGTAAATGCACAAACAGTAATTTCTCCGCATTGCAAGGTGCAATTCTGAAATTTTTTGATTTTTCCTGCTCCTCTTAGCATGATAAAGAAGATTCAAAGAGAGTGAGATGCCAGCTCCTTTCATTCAGTCAGTAGCTTCAATCATTTCTGGACGTTTTTCAATGGCAAAAATCAATGAATATTGTAAATGCACAAACAGTAATTTCTCCGAATTGCAAGGTGCAATTCTGAAATTTTTTGCTTTTTCCTGCTCCTCTTAGCATGATAAAGAAGATTCAAAGAGAGTGAGATGCCAGCTCCTTTCATTCAGTCAGTAGCTTCAAACATTTCTGATATATGAATAACATGATGTTTTTCAATGGCAAAAATCAATGAATATTGTAAATGCACAAACAGTAATTTCTCCGCATTGCAAGGTGCAATTCTGAAATTTTTTGCTTTTTCCTGCTCCTCTTAGCATGATAAAGAAGATTCAAAGAGCGTGAGATGCCAGCTCCTTTCATTCAGTCAGTAGCTTCAAACATTTCTGGTATATGAATAACATGATGTTTTTCAATGGCAAAAATCAATGAATATTGTAAATGCACAAACAGTAATTTCTCCGCATTGCAAGGTGCAATTCTGAAATTTTTTGCTTTTTCCTGCTCCTCTTAGCATGATAAAGAAGATTCAAAGAGAGTGAGATGCCAGCTCCTTTCATTCAGTCAGTAGCTTCAAACATTTCTGGTATATGAATAACATGATGTTTTTCAATGGCAAAAATCAATGAATATTGTAAATGCACAAACAGTAATTTCTCCGCATTGCAAGGTGCAATTCTGAAATTTTTTGCTTTTTCCTGCTCCTCTTAGCATGATAAAGAAGATTCAAAGAGAGTGAGATGCCAGCTCCTTTCATTCAGTCAGTAGCTTCAATCATTTCTGGATGTTTTTCAATGGCAAAAATCAATGAATATTGTAAATGCACAAACTGTAATTTCTCCGCATTGCAAGGTGCAATTCTGAAATTTTTTGCTTTTTCCTGCTCCTCTTAGCATGATAAAGAAGATTCAAAGAGAGTGAGATGCCAGCTCCTTTCATTCAGTCAGTAGCTTCAATCATTTCTGGACGTTTTTCAGTGGCAAAAATCAATGAATATTGTAAATGCACAAACAGTAATTTCTCCGCATTGCAAGGTGCAATTCTGAAATTTTTTGCTTTTTCCTGCTCCTCTTAGCATGATAAAGAAGATTCAAAGAGAGTGAGATGCCAGCTCCTTTCATTCAGTCAGTACCTTCAATCATTTCTGGACGTTTTTCAATGGCAAAAATCAATGAATATTGTAAATGCACAAACAGTAATTTCTCCGCATTGCAAGGTGCAAGTCTGAAATTTTTTGCTTTTTCCTGCTCCTCTTAGCATGATAAAGAAGATTCAAAGAGAGTGAGATGCCAGCTACTTTCATTCAGTCAGTAGCTTCAATCATTTCTGGACGTTTTTCAATGGTAAAAATCAATGAATATTGTAAATGCACAAACAGTAATTTCTCCACATTGCAAGGTGCAATTCTGAAATTTTTTGCTTTTTCCTGCTCCTCTTAGCATGATAAAGAAGATTCAAAGAGAGTGAGATGCCAGCTCCTTTCATTCAGTCAGTAGCTTCAAACATTTCTGGTATATGAATAACATGATGTTTTTCAATGGCAAAAATCAATGAATATTGTAAATGCACAAACAGTAATTTCTCCGCATTGCAAGGTGCAATTCTGAAATTTTTTGCTTTTTCCTGCTCCTCTTAGCATGATAAAGAAGATTCAAAGAGAGTGAGATGCCAGCTCCTTTCATTCAGTCAGTAGCTTCAATCATTTCTGGATGTTTTTCAATGGCAAAAATCAATGAATATTGTAAATGCACAAACTGTAATTTCTCCGCATTGCAAGGTGCAATTCTGAAATTTTTTGCTTTTTCCTGCTCCTCTTAGCATGATAAAGAAGATTCAAAGAGAGTGAGATGCCAGCTCCTTTCATTCAGTCAGTAGCTTCAATCATTTCTGGACGTTTTTCAATGGCAAAAATCAATGAATATTGTAAATGCACAAACAGTAATTTCTCCGCATTGCAAGGTGCAATTCTGAAATTTATTGCTTTTTCCTGCTCCTCTTAGCATGATAAAGAAGATTCAAAGAGAGTGAGATGCCAGCTCCTTTCATTCAGTCAGTAGCTTCAATCATTTCTGGACGTTTTTCAATGGCAAAAATCAATGAATATTGTAAATGCACAAACAGTAATTTCTCCGCATTGCAAGGTGCAATTCTGAAAGTTTTTGCTTTTTCCCGCTCCTCTTAGCATGATAAAGAAGATTCAAAGAGAGTGAGGTGCCAGCTCCTTTCATTCAGTCAGTAGCTTCAAACATTTCTGGTATATGAATAACATGTTTTTCAATGGCAAAAATCAATGAATATTGTAAATGCACAAACAGTAATTTCTCCGCATTGCAAGGTGCAATTCTGAAATTTTTTGATTTTTCCTGCTCCTCTTAGCATGATAAAGAAGATTCAAAGAGAGTGAGATGCCAGCTCCTTTCATTCAGTCAGTAGGTTCAATCATTTCTGGATGTTTTTCAATGGCAAAAATCAATGAATATTGTAAATGCACAAACTGTAATTTCTCCGCATTGCAAGGTGCAATTCTGAAATTTTTTGCTTTTTCCTGCTCCTCTTAGCATGATAAAGAAGATTCAAAGAGAGTGAGATGCCAGCTCCTTTCATTCAGTCAGTAGCTTCAATCATTTCTGGACGTTTTTCAGTGGCAAAAATCAATGAATATTGTAAATGCACAAACAGTAATTTCTCCGCATTGCAAGGTGCAATTCTGAAATTTTTTGCTTTTTCCTGCTCCTCTTAGCATGATAAAGAAGATTCAAAGAGAGTGAGATGCCAGCTCCTTTCATTCAGTCAGTACCTTCAATCATTTCTGGACGTTTTTCAATGGCAAAAATCAATGAATATTGTAAATGCACAAACAGTAATTTCTCCGCATTGCAAGGTGCAAGTCTGAAATTTTTTGCTTTTTCCTGCTCCTCTTAGCATGATAAAGAAGATTCAAAGAGAGTGAGATGCCAGCTACTTTCATTCAGTCAGTAGCTTCAATCATTTCTGGACGTTTTTCAATGGTAAAAATCAATGAATATTGTAAATGCACAAACAGTAATTTCTCCACATTGCAAGGTGCAATTCTGAAATTTTTTGCTTTTTCCTGCTCCTCTTAGCATGATAAAGAAGATTCAAAGAGAGTGAGATGCCAGCTCCTTTCATTCAGTCAGTAGCTTCAAACATTTCTGGTATATGAATAACATGATGTTTTTCAATGGCAAAAATCAATGAATATTGTAAATGCACAAACAGTAATTTCTCCGCATTGCAAGGTGCAATTCTGAAATTTTTTGCTTTTTCCTGCTCCTCTTAGCATGATAAAGAAGATTCAAAGAGAGTGAGATGCCAGCTCCTTTCATTCAGTCAGTACCTTCAATCATTTCTGGACGTTTTTCAATGGCAAAAATCAATGAATATTGTAAATGCACAAACAGTAATTTCTCCGCATTGCAAGGTGCAATTCTGAAATTTTTTGCTTTTTCCCGCTCCTCTTAGCATGATAAAGAAGATTCAAAGAGAGTGAGGTGCCAGCTCCTTTCATTCAGTCAGTAGCTTCAAACATTTCTGGTATATGAATAACATGTTTTTCAATGGCAAAAATCAATGAATATTGTAAATGCACAAACAGTAATTTCTCCGCATTGCAAGGTGCAATTCTGAAATTTTTTGCTTTTTCCTGCTCCTCTTAGCATGATAAGAAGATTCAAAGAGATTGAGATGCCAGCTCCTTTCATTCAGTCAGTAGCTTCAATCATTTCTGGACGTTTTTCAATGGCAAAAATCAATGAATATTGTAAATGCACAAACAGCAATTTCTCCGCATTGCAAGGTGCAATTCTGAAATTTTTTGCTTTTTCCTGCTCCTCTTAGCATGATAAAGAAGATTCAAAGAGAGTGAGATGTCAGCTCCTTTCATTCAGTCAGTAGCTTCAAACATTTCTGGTATATGAATAACATGATGTTTTTCAATGGCAAAAATCAATGAATATTGTAAATGCACAAACAGTAATTTCTCCGCATTGCAAGGTGCAATTCTGAAATTTTTTGCTTTTTCCTGCTCCTCTTAGCATGATAAAGAAGATTCAAAGAGAGTGAGATGCCAGCTCCTTTCATTCAGTCAGTAGCTTCAATCATTTCTGGATGTTTTTCAATGGCAAAAATCAATGAATATTGTAAATGCACAAACAGTAATTTCTCCGCATTGCAAGGTGCAATTCTGAAATTTTTTGCTTTTTCCTGCTCCTCTTAGCATGATAAAGAAGATTCAAAGAGAGTGAGATGCCAGCTCCTTTCGTTCAGTCAGTAGCTTCAATCATTTCTGGACGTTTTTCAATGGCAAAAATCATTGAATATTATAAATGCACAAACAGTAATTTCTCCGCATTGCAAGGTGCAATTCTGAAATTTTTTGCTTTTTCCCGCTCCTCTTAGCATGATAAAGAAGTTTCAAAGAGAGTGAGGTGCCAGCTCCTTTCATTCAGTCAGTAGCTTCAAACATTTCTGGTATATGAATAACATGTTTTTCAATGGCAAAAATCAATGAATATTGTAAATGCACAAACAGTAATTTCTCCGCATTGCAAGGTGCAATTCTGAAATTTTTTGCTTTTTCCTGCTCCTCTTAGCATGATAAAGAAGATTCAAAGAGAGTGAGATGCCAGCTCCTTTCATTCAGTCAGTAGCTTCAATCATTTCTGGACGTTTTTCAATGGCAAAAATCAATGAATATTGTAAATGCACAAACAGTAATTTCTCCGCATTGCAAGGTGCAATTCTGAAATTTTTTGCTTTTTCCTGCTCCTCTTAGCATGATAAAGAAGATTCAAAGAGAGTGAGATGTCAGCTCCTTTCATTCAGTCAGTAGCTTCAAACATTTCTGGTATATGAATAACATGATGTTTTTCAATGGCAAAAATCAATGAATATTGTAAATGCACAAACAGTAATTTCTCCGCATTGCAAGGTGCAATTCTGAAATTTTTTGCTTTTTCCTGCTCCTCTTAGCATGATAAAGAAGATTCAAAGAGAGTGAGATGCCAGCTCCTTTCGTTCAGTCAGTAGCTTCAATCATTTCTGGACGTTTTTCAATGGCAAAAATCATTGAATATTATAAATGCACAAACAGTAATTTCTCCGCATTGCAAGGTGCAATTCTGAAATTTTTTGCTTTTTCCTGCTCCTCTTAGCATGATAAAGAAGATTCAAAGAGAGTGAGATGCCAGCTCCTTTCGTTCAGTCAGTAGCTTCAATCATTTCTGGACGTTTTTCAATGGCAAAAATCATTGAATATTATAAATGCACAAACAGTAATTTCTCCGCATTGCAAGGTGCAATTCTGAAATTTTTTGCTTTTTCCTGCTCCTCTTAGCATGATAAAGAAGATTCAAAGAGAGTGAGATGCCAGCTCCTTTCATTCAGTCAGTAGCTTCAAACATTTCTGGTATATGAATAACATGATGTTTTTCAATGGCAAAAATCAATGAATATTGTAAATGCACAAACAGTAATTTCTCCGCATTGCAAGGTGCAATTCTGAAATTTTTTGCTTTTTCCTGCTCCTCTTAGCATGATAAAGAAGATTCAAAGAGAGTGAGATGCCAGCTCCTTTCATTCAGTCAGTAGCTTCAATCATTTCTGGATGTTTTTCAATGGCAAAAATCAATGAATATTGTAAATGCACAAACAGTAATTTCTCCGCATTGCAAGGTGCAATTCTGAAATTTTTTGCTTTTTCCTGCTCCTCTTAGCATGATAAAGAAGATTCAAAGAGAGTGAGATGCCAGCTCCTTTCATTCAGTCAGTAGCTTCAATCATTTCTGGACGTTTTTCAATGGCAAAAACCAATGAATATTGTAAATGCACAAACAGTAATTTCTCCGCATTGCAAGGTGCAATTCTGAAATTTTTTGCTTTTTCCTGCTCCTCTTAGCATGATAAAGAAGATTCAAAGAGAGTGAGATGCCAGCTCCTTTCATTCAGTCAGTACCTTCAATCATTTCTGGACGTTTTTCAATGGCAAAAATCAATGAATATTGTAAATGCACAAACAGTAATTTCTCCGCATTGCAAGGTGCAATTCTGAAATTTTTTGCTTTTTCCCGCTCCTCTTAGCATGATAAAGAAGATTCAAAGAGAGTGAGGTGCCAGCTCCTTTCATTCAGTCAGTAGCTTCAAACATTTCTGGTATATGAATAACATGTTTTTCAATGGCAAAAATCAATGAATATTGTAAATGCACAAACAGTAATTTCTCCGCATTGCAAGGTGCAATTCTGAAATTTTTTGCTTTTATCTGCTCCTCTTAGCATGATAAGAAGATTCAAAGAGAGTGAGATGCCAGCTCCTTTCATTCAGTCAGTAGCTTCAATCATTTCTGGATGTTTTTCAATGGCAAAAATCAATGAATATTGTAAATGCACAAACAGCAATTTCTCCGCATTGCAAGGTGCAATTCTGAAATTTTTTGCTTTTTCCTGCTCCTCTTAGCATGATAAAGAAGATTCAAAGAGAGTGAGATGTCAGCTCCTTTCATTCAGTCAGTAGCTTCAAACATTTCTGGTATATGAATAACATGATGTTTTTCAATGGCAAAAATCAATGAATATTGTAAATGCACAAACAGTAATTTCTCCGCATTGCAAGGTGCAATTCTGAAATTTTTTGCTTTTTCCTGCTCCTCTTAGCATGATAAAGAAGATTCAAAGAGAGTGAGATGCCAGCTCCTTTCATTCAGTCAGTAGCTTCAATCATTTCTGGATGTTTTTCAATGGCAAAAATCAATGAATATTGTAAATGCACAAACAGTAATTTCTCCGCATTGCAAGGTGCAATTCTGAAATTTTTTGCTTTTTCCTGCTCCTCTTAGCATGATAAAGAAGATTCAAAGAGAGTGAGATGCCAGCTCCTTTCGTTCAGTCAGTAGCTTCAATCATTTCTGAACGTTTTTCAATGGCAAAAATCATTGAATATTATAAATGCACAAACAGTAATTTCTCCGCATTGCAAGGTGCAATTCTGAAATTTTTTGCTTTTTCCCGCTCCTCTTAGCATGATAAAGAAGATTCAAAGAGAGTGAGGTGCCAGCTCCTTTCATTCAGTCAGTAGCTTCAAACATTTCTGGTATATGAATAACATGTTTTTCAATGGCAAAAATCAATGAATATTGTAAATGCACAAACAGTAATTTCTCCGCATTGCAAGGTGCAATTCTGAAATTTTTTGCTTTTTCCTGCTCCTCTTAGCATGATAAAGAAGATTCAAAGAGAGTGAGATGCCAGCTCCTTTCATTCAGTCAGTAGCTTCAATCATTTCTGGACGTTTTTCAATGGCAAAAATCAATGAATATTGTAAATGCACAAACAGTAATTTCTCCGCATTGCAAGGTTCAATTCTGAAATTTTTTGCTTTTTCCTGCTCCTCTTAGCATGATAAAGAAGATTCAAAGAGAGTGAGATGTCAGCTCCTTTCATTCAGTCAGTAGCTTCAAACATTTCTGGTATATGAATAACATGATGTTTTTCAATGGCAAAAATCAATGAATATTGTAAATGCACAAACAGTAATTTCTCCGCATTGCAAGGTGCAATTCTGAAATTTTTTGCTTTTTCCTGCTCCTCTTAGCATGATAAAGAAGATTCAAAGAGAGTGAGATGCCAGCTCCTTTCATTCAGTCAGTAGCTTCAATCATTTCTGGATGTTTTTCAATGGCAAAAATCAATGAATATTGTAAATGCACAAACAGTAATTTCTCCGCATTGCAAGGTGCAATTCTGAAATTTTTTGCTTTTTCCTGCTCCTCTTAGCATGATAAAGAAGATTCAAAGAGAGTGAGATGCCAGCTCCTTTCGTTCAGTCAGTAGCTTCAATCATTTCTGGACGTTTTTCAATGGCAAAAATCATTGAATATTATAAATGCACAAACAGTAATTTCTCCGCATTGCAAGGTGCAATTCTGAAATTTTTTGCTTTTTCCTGCTCCTCTTAGCATGATAAAGAAGATTCAAAGAGAGTGAGATGCCAGCTCCTTTCGTTCAGTCAGTAGCTTCAATCATTTCTGGACGTTTTTCAATGGCAAAAATCATTGAATATTATAAATGCACAAACAGTAATTTCTCCGCATTGCAAGGTGCAATTCTGAAATTTTTTACTTTTTCCTGCTCCTCTTAGCATGATAAAGAAGATTCAAAGAGAGTGAGATGCCAGCTCCTTTCATTCAGTCAGTAGCTTCAATCATTTCTGGCATATGAATAACATGATGTTTTTCAATGGCAAAAATCAATGAATATTGTAAATGCACAAACAGTAATTTCTCCGCATTGCAAGGTGCAATTCTGAATTTTTTTGCTTTTTCCTGCTCCTCTTAGCATGATAAAGAAGATTCAAAGAGAGTGAGATGCCAGCTCCTTTCATTCAGTCAGTAGCTTCAAACATTTCTGGTATATGAATAACATGATGTTTTTCAATGGCAAAAATCAATGAATATTGTAAATGCACAAACAGTAATTTCTCCGCATTGCAAGGTGCAAGTCTGAAATTTTTTGCTTTTTCCTGCTCCTCTTAGCATGATAAAGAAGATTCAAAGAGAGTGAGATGCCAGCTACTTTCATTCAGTCAGTAGCTTCAATCATTTCTGGACGTTTTTCAATGGTAAAAATCAATGAATATTGTAAATGCACAAACAGTAATTTCTCCACATTGCAAGGTGCAATTCTGAAATTTTTTGCTTTTTCCTGCTCCTCTTAGCATGATAAAGAAGATTCAAAGAGAGTGAGATGCCAGCTCCTTTCATTCAGTCAGTAGCTTCAAACATTTCTGGTATATGAATAACATGATGTTTTTCAATGGCAAAAATCAATGAATATTGTAAATGCACAAACAGTAATTTCTCCGCATTGCAAGGTGCAATTCTGAAATTTTTTGCTTTTTCCTGCTCCTCTTAGCATGATAAAGAAGATTCAAAGAGAGTGAGAAGCCAGCTCCTTTCATTCAGTCAGTAGCTTCAAACATTTCTGGTATATGAATAACATGATGTTTTTCAATGGCAAAAATCAATGAATATTGTAAATGCACAAACAGTAATTTCTCCGCATTGCAAGGTGCAATTCTGAAATTTTTTGCTTTTTCCTGCTCCTCTTAGCATGATAAGAAGATTCAAAGAGAGTGAGATGCCAGCTCCTTTCATTCAGTCAGTAGCTTCAATCATTTCTGGACGTTTTTCAATGGCAAAAATCAATGAATATTGTAAATGCACAAACAGCAATTTCTCCGCATTGCAAGGTGCAATTCTGAAATTTTTTGATTTTTCCTGCTCCTCTTAGCATGATAAAGAAGATTCAAAGAGAGTGAGATGTCAGCTCCTTTCATTCAGTCAGTAGCTTCAAACATTTCTGGTATATGAATAACATGATGTTTTTCAATGGCAAAAATCAATGAATATTGTAAATGCACAAACAGTAATTTCTCCGCATTGCAAGGTGCAATTCTGAAATTTTTTGCTTTTTCCTGCTCCTCTTAGCATGATAAAGAAGATTCAAAGAGAGTGAGATGCCAGCTCCTTTCATTCAGTCAGTAGCTTCAATCATTTCTGGATGTTTTTCAATGGCAAAAATCAATGAATATTGTAAATGCACAAACAGTAATTTCTCCGCATTGCAAGGTGCAATTCTGAAATTTTTTGCTTTTTCCTGCTCCTCTTAGCATGATAAAGAAGATTCAAAGAGAGTGAGATGCCAGCTCCTTTCGTTCAGTCAGTAGCTTCAATCATTTCTGGACGTTTTTCAATGGCAAAAATCATTGAATATTATAAATGCACAAACAGTAATTTCTCCGCATTGCAAGGTGCAATTCTGAAATTTTTTGCTTTTTCCCGCTCCTCTTAGCATGATAAAGAAGATTCAAAGAGAGTGAGGTGCCAGCTCCTTTCATTCAGTCAGTAGCTTCAAACATTTCTGGTATATGAATAACATGTTTTTCAATGGCAAAAATCAATGAATATTGTAAATGCACAAACAGTAATTTCTCCGCATTGCAAGGTGCAATTCTGAAATTTTTTGCTTTTTCCTGCTCCTCTTAGCATGATAAAGAAGATTCAAAGAGAGTGAGATGCCAGCTCCTTTCATTCAGTCAGTAGCTTCAATCATTTCTGGACGTTTTTCAATGGCAAAAATCAATGAATATTGTAAATGCACAAACAGTAATTTCTCCGCATTGCAAGGTGCAATTCTGAAATTTTTTGCTTTTTCCTGCTCCTCTTAGCATGATAAAGAAGATTCAAAGAGAGTGAGATGTCAGCTCCTTTCATTCAGTCAGTAGCTTCAAACATTTCTGGTATATGAATAACATGATGTTTTTCAATGGCAAAAATCAATGAATATTGTAAATGCACAAACAGTAATTTCTCCGCATTGCAAGGTGCAATTCTGAAATTTTTTGCTTTTTCCTGCTCCTCTTAGCATGATAAAGAAGATTCAAAGAGAGTGAGATGCCAGCTCCTTTCATTCAGTCAGTAGCTTCAATCATTTCTGGATGTTTTTCAATGGCAAAAATCAATGAATATTGTAAATGCACAAACAGTAATTTCTCCGCATTGCAAGGTGCAATTCTGAAATTTTTTGCTTTTTCCTGCTCCTCTTAGCATGATAAAGAAGATTCAAAGAGAGTGAGATGCCAGCTCCTTTCGTTCAGTCAGTAGCTTCAATCATTTTTGGACGTTTTTCAATGGCAAAAATCATTGAATATTATAAATGCACAAACAGTAATTTCTCCGCATTGCAAGGTGCAATTCTGAAATTTTTTGCTTTTTCCTGCTCCTCTTAGCATGATAAAGAAGATTCAAAGAGAGTGAGATGCCAGCTCCTTTCGTTCAGTCAGTAGCTTCAATCATTTCTGGACGTTTTTCAATGGCAAAAATCATTGAATATTATAAATGCACAAACAGTAATTTCTCCGCATTGCAAGGTGCAATTCTGAAATTTTTTACTTTTTCCTGCTCCTCTTAGCATGATAAAGAAGATTCAAAGAGAGTGAGATGCCAGCTCCTTTCATTCAGTCAGTAGCTTCAATCATTTCTGGCATATGAATAACATGATGTTTTTCAATGGCAAAAATCAATGAATATTGTAAATGCACAAACAGTAATTTCTCCGCATTGCAAGGTGCAATTCTGAAATTTTTTGCTTTTTCCTGCTCCTCTTAGCATGATAAAGAAGATTCAAAGAGAGTGAGATGCCAGCTCCTTTCATTCAGTCAGTAGCTTCAAACATTTCTGGTATATGAATAACATGATGTTTTTCAATGGCAAAAATCAATGAATATTGTAAATGCACAAACAGTAATTTCTCCGCATTGCAAGGTGCAAGTCTGAAATTTTTTGCTTTTTCCTACTCCTCTTAGCATGATAAAGAAGATTCAAAGAGAGTGAGATGCCAGCTACTTTCATTCAGTCAGTAGCTTCAATCATTTCTGGACGTTTTTCAATGGTAAAAATCAATGAATATTGTAAATGCACAAACAGTAATTTCTCCACATTGCAAGGTGCAATTCTGAAATTTTTTGCTTTTTCCTGCTCCTCTTAGCATGATAAAGAAGATTCAAAGAGAGTGAGATGCCAGCTCCTTTCATTCAGTCAGTAGCTTCAAACATTTCTGGTATATGAATAACATGATGTTTTTCAATGGCAAAAATCAATGAATATTGTAAATGCACAAACAGTAATTTCTCCGCATTGCAAGGTGCAATTCTGAAATTTTTTGCTTTTTCCTGCTCCTCTTAGCATGATAAAGAAGATTCAAAGAGAGTGAGATGCCAGCTCCTTTCATTCAGTCAGTAGCTTCAATCATTTCTGGATGTTTTTCAATGGCAAAAATCAATGAATATTGTAAATGCAAAAACTGTAATTTCTCCGCATTGCAAGGTGCAATTCTGAAATTTTTTGCTTTTTCCTGCTCCTCTTAGCATGATAAAGAAGATTCAAAGAGAGTGAGATGCCAGCTCGTTTCATTCAGTCAGTAGCTTCAATCATTTCTGGACGTTTTTCAATGGCAAAAACCAATGAATATTGTAAATGCACAAACAGTAATTTCTCCGCATTGCAAGGTGCAATTCTGAAATTTTTTGCTTTTTCCTGCTCCTCTTAGCATGATAAAGAAGATTCAAAGAGAGTGAGATGCCAGCTCCTTTCATTCAGTCAGTACCTTCAATCATTTCTGGACGTTTTTCAATGGCAAAAATCAATGAATAATGTAAATGCACAAACAGTAATTTCTCCACATTGCAAGGTGCAATTCTGAAATTTTTTGCTTTTTCCTGCTCCTCTTAGCATGATAAAGAAGATTCAAAGAGAGTGAGATGCCAGCTCCTTTCATTCAGTCAGTAGCTTCAAACATTTCTGGTATATGAATAACATGATGTTTTTCAATGGCAAAAATCAATGAATATTGTAAATGCACAAACAGTAATTTCTCCGCATTGCAAGGTGCAATTCTGAAATTTTTTGCTTTTTCCTGCTCCTCTTAGCATGATAAAGAAGATTCAAAGAGAGTGAGATGCCAGCTCCTTTCATTCAGTCAGTAGCTTCAATCATTTCTGGATGTTTTTCAATGGCAAAAATCAATGAATATTGTAAATGCACAAACAGTAATTTCTCCGCATTGCAAGGTGCAATTCTGAAATTTTTTGCTTTTTCCTGCTCCTCTTAGCATGATAAAGAAGATTCAAAGAGAGTGAGATGTCAGCTCCTTTCATTCAGTCAGTAGCTTCAAACATTTCTGGTATATGAATAACATGATGTTTTTCAATGGCAAAAATCAATGAATATTGTAAATGCACAAACAGTAATTTCTCCGCATTGCAAGGTGCAATTCTGAAATTTTTTGCTTTTTCCTGCTCCTCTTAGCATGATAAAGAAGATTCAAAGAGAGTGAGATGCCAGCTCCTTTCGTTCAGTCAGTAGCTTCAATCATTTCTGGACGTTTTTCAATGGCAAAAATCATTGAATATTATAAATGCACAAACAGTAATTTCTCCGCATTGCAAGGTGCAATTCTGAATTTTTTTTTACTTTTTCCTGCTCCTCTTAGCATGATAAAGAAGATTCAAAGAGAGTGAGATGCCAGCTCCTTTCATTCAGTCAGTAGCTTCAATCATTTCTGGTATATGAATAACATGATGTTTTTCAATGGCAAAAATCAATGAATATTGTAAATGCACAAACAGTAATTTCTCCGCATTGCAAGGTGCAAGTCTAAAATTTTTTGCTTTTTCCTGCTCCTCTTAGCATGATAAAGAAGATTCAAAGAGAGTGAGATGCCAGCTACTTTCATTCAGTCAGTAGCTTCAATCATTTCTGGACGTTTTTCAATGGTAAAAATCAATGAATATTGTAAATGCACAAACAGTAATTTCTCCACATTGCAAGGTGCAATTCTGAAATTTTTTGCTTTTTCCTGCTCCTCTTAGCATGATAAAGAAGATTCAAAGAGAGTGAGATGCCAGCTCCTTTCATTCAGTCAGTAGCTTCAAACATTTCTGGTATATGAATAACATGATGTTTTTCAATGGCAAAAATCAATGAATATTGTAAATGCACAAACAGTAATTTCTCCGCATTGCAAGGTGCAATTCTGAAATTTTTTGCTTTTTCCTGCTCCTCTTAGCATGATAAAGAAGATTCAAAGAGAGTGAGGTGCCAGCTCCTTTCATTCAGTCAGTAGCTTCAAACATTTCTGGTATATGAATAACATGTTTTTCAATGGCAAAAATCAATGAATATTGTAAATGCACAAACAGTAATTTCTCCGCATTGCAAGGTGCAATTCTGAAATTTTTTGCTTTTTCCTGCTCCTCTTAGCATGATAAAGAAGATTCAAAGAGAGTGAGAAGCCAGCTCCTTTCATTCAGTCAGTAGCTTCAAACATTTCTGGTATATGAATAACATGATGTTTTTCAATGGCAAAAATCAATGAATATTGTAAATGCACAAACAGTAATTTCTCCGCATTGCAAGGTGCAATTCTGAAATTTTTTGCTTTTTCCTGCTCCTCTTAGCATGATAAGAAGATTCAAAGAGAGTGAGATGCCAGCTCCTTTCATTCAGTCAGTAGCTTCAATCATTTCTGGACGTTTTTCAATGGCAAAAATCAATGAATATTGTAAATGCACAAACAGCAATTTCTCCGCATTGCAAGGTGCAATTCTGAAATTTTTTGATTTTTCCTGCTCCTCTTAGCATGATAAAGAAGATTCAAAGAGAGTGAGATGTCAGCTCCTTTCATTCAGTCAGTAGCTTCAAACATTTCTGGTATATGAATAACATGATGTTTTTCAATGGCAAAAATCAATGAATATTGTAAATGCACAAACAGTAATTTCTCCGCATTGCAAGGTGCAATTCTGAAATTTTTTGCTTTTTCCTGCTCCTCTTAGCATGATAAAGAAGATTCAAAGAGAGTGAGATGCCAGCTCCTTTCATTCAGTCAGTAGCTTCAATCATTTCTGGATGTTTTTCAATGGCAAAAATCAATGAATATTGTAAATGCACAAACAGTAATTTCTCCGCATTGCAAGGTGCAATTCTGAAATTTTTTGCTTTTTCCTGCTCCTCTTAGCATGATAAAGAAGATTCAAAGAGAGTGAGATGCCAGCTCCTTTCGTTCAGTCAGTAGCTTCAATCATTTCTGGACGTTTTTCAATGGCAAAAATCATTGAATATTATAAATGCACAAACAGTAATTTCTCCGCATTGCAAGGTGCAATTCTGAAATTTTTTGCTTTTTCCCGCTCCTCTTAGCATGATAAAGAAGATTCAAAGAGAGTGAGGTGCCAGCTCCTTTCATTCAGTCAGTAGCTTCAAACATTTCTGGTATATGAATAACATGTTTTTCAATGGCAAAAATCAATGAATATTGTAAATGCACAAACAGTAATTTCTCCGCATTGCAAGGTGCAATTCTGAAATTTTTTGCTTTTTCCTGCTCCTCTTAGCATGATAAAGAAGATTCAAAGAGAGTGAGATGCCAGCTCCTTTCATTCAGTCAGTAGCTTCAATCATTTCTGGACGTTTTTCAATGGCAAAAATCAATGAATATTGTAAATGCACAAACAGTAATT
Source organism: Phyllobates terribilis (assembly GCF_046119375.1). NCBI lineage: Eukaryota > Metazoa > Chordata > Amphibia > Anura > Dendrobatidae > Phyllobates > Phyllobates terribilis. The sequence continues at coordinate 96,509 of NW_027365234.1, forward strand.
TCTCCGCATTGCAAGGTGCAATTCTGAAATTTTTTGCTTTTTCCTGCTCCTCTTAGCATGATAAAGAAGATTCAAAGAGAGTGAGATGTCAGCTCCTTTCATTCAGTCAGTAGCTTCAAACATTTCTGGTATATGAATAACATGATGTTTTTCAATGGCAAAAATCAATGAATATTGTAAATGCACAAACAGTAATTTCTCCGCATTGCAAGGTGCAATTCTGAAATTTTTTGCTTTTTCCTGCTCCTCTTAGCATGATAAAGAAGATTCAAAGAGAGTGAGATGCCAGCTCCTTTCATTCAGTCAGTAGCTTCAATCATTTCTGGATGTTTTTCAATGGCAAAAATCAATGAATATTGTAAATGCACAAACAGTAATTTCTCCGCATTGCAAGGTGCAATTCTGAAATTTTTTGCTTTTTCCTGCTCCTCTTAGCATGATAAAGAAGATTCAAAGAGAGTGAGATGCCAGCTCCTTTCGTTCAGTCAGTAGCTTCAATCATTTCTGGACGTTTTTCAATGGCAAAAATCATTGAATATTATAAATGCACAAACAGTAATTTCTCCGCATTGCAAGGTGCAATTCTGAAATTTTTTGCTTTTTCCTGCTCCTCTTAGCATGATAAAGAAGATTCAAAGAGAGTGAGATGCCAGCTCCTTTCGTTCAGTCAGTAGCTTCAATCATTTCTGGACGTTTTTCAATGGCAAAAATCATTGAATATTATAAATGCACAAACAGTAATTTCTCCGCATTGCAAGGTGCAATTCTGAAATTTTTTACTTTTTCCTGCTCCTCTTAGCATGATAAAGAAGATTCAAAGAGAGTGAGATGCCAGCTCCTTTCATTCAGTCAGTAGCTTCAATCATTTCTGGCATATGAATAACATGATGTTTTTCAATGGCAAAAATCAATGAATATTGTAAATGCACAAACAGTAATTTCTCCGCATTGCAAGGTGCAATTCTGAAATTTTTTGCTTTTTCCTGCTCCTCTTAGCATGATAAAGAAGATTCAAAGAGAGTGAGATGCCAGCTCCTTTCATTCAGTCAGTAGCTTCAAACATTTCTGGTATATGAATAACATGATGTTTTTCAATGGCAAAAATCAATGAATATTGTAAATGCACAAACAGTAATTTCTCCGCATTGCAAGGTGCAAGTCTGAAATTTTTTGCTTTTTCCTACTCCTCTTAGCATGATAAAGAAGATTCAAAGAGAGTGAGATGCCAGCTACTTTCATTCAGTCAGTAGCTTCAATCATTTCTGGACGTTTTTCAATGGTAAAAATCAATGAATATTGTAAATGCACAAACAGTAATTTCTCCACATTGCAAGGTGCAATTCTGAAATTTTTTGCTTTTTCCTGCTCCTCTTAGCATGATAAAGAAGATTCAAAGAGAGTGAGATGCCAGCTCCTTTCATTCAGTCAGTAGCTTCAAACATTTCTGGTATATGAATAACATGATGTTTTTCAATGGCAAAAATCAATGAATATTGTAAATGCACAAACAGTAATTTCTCCGCATTGCAAGGTGCAATTCTGAAATTTTTTGCTTTTTCCTGCTCCTCTTAGCATGATAAAGAAGATTCAAAGAGAGTGAGATGCCAGCTCCTTTCATTCAGTCAGTAGCTTCAAACATTTCTGGTATATGAATAACATGATGTTTTTCAATGGCAAAAATCAATGAATATTGTAAATGCACAAACAGTAATTTCTCCGCATTGCAAGGTGCAAGTCTGAAATTTTTTGCTTTTTCCTGCTCCTCTTAGCATGATAAAGAAGATTCAAAGAGAGTGAGATGCCAGCTACTTTCATTCAGTCAGTAGCTTCAATCATTTCTGGACGTTTTTCAATGGTAAAAATCAATGAATATTGTAAATGCACAAACAGTAATTTCTCCACATTGCAAGGTGCAATTCTGAAATTTTTTGCTTTTTCCTGCTCCTCTTAGCATGATAAAGAAGATTCAAAGAGAGTGAGATGCCAGCTCCTTTCATTCAGTCAGTAGCTTCAAACATTTCTGGTATATGAATAACATGATGTTTTTCAATGGCAAAAATCAATGAATATTGTAAATGCACAAACAGTAATTTCTCCGCATTGCAAGGTGCAATTCTGAAATTTTTTGCTTTTTCCTGCTCCTCTTAGCATGATAAAGAAGATTCAAAGAGAGTGAGATGCCAGCTCCTTTCATTCAGTCAGTAGCTTCAATCATTTCTGGATGTTTTTCAATGGCAAAAATCAATGAATATTGTAAATGCAAAAACTGTAATTTCTCCGCATTGCAAGGTGCAATTCTGAAATTTTTTGCTTTTTCCTGCTCCTCTTAGCATGATAAAGAAGATTCAAAGAGAGTGAGATGCCAGCTCCTTTCATTCAGTCAGTAGCTTCAATCATTTCTGGACGTTTTTCAATGGCAAAAACCAATGAATATTGTAAATGCACAAACAGTAATTTCTCCGCATTGCAAGGTGCAATTCTGAAATTTTTTGCTTTTTCCTGCTCCTCTTAGCATGATAAAGAAGATTCAAAGAGAGTGAGATGCCAGCTCCTTTCATTCAGTCAGTACCTTCAATCATTTCTGGACGTTTTTCAATGGCAAAAATCAATGAATATTGTAAATGCACAAACAGTAATTTCTCCGCATTGCAAGGTGCAATTCTGAAATTTTTTGCTTTTTCCTGCTCCTCTTAGCATGATAAAGAAGATTCAAAGAGAGTGAGATGCCAGCTCCTTTCATTCAGTCAGTAGCTTCAAACATTTCTGGTATATGAATAACATGATGTTTTTCAATGGCAAAAATCAATGAATATTGTAAATGCACAAACAGTAATTTCTCCGCATTGCAAGGTGCAATTCTGAAATTTTTTGCTTTTTCCTGCTCCTCTTAGCATGATAAAGAAGATTCAAAGAGAGTGAGATGCCAGCTCCTTTCATTCAGTCAGTAGCTTCAATCATTTCTGGATGTTTTTCAATGGCAAAAATCAATGAATATTGTAAATGCACAAACAGTAATTTCTCCGCATTGCAAGGTGCAATTCTGAAATTTTTTGCTTTTTCCTGCTCCTCTTAGCATGATAAAGAAGATTCAAAGAGAGTGAGATGTCAGCTCCTTTCATTCAGTCAGTAGCTTCAAACATTTCTGGTATATGAATAACATGATGTTTTTCAATGGCAAAAATCAATGAATATTGTAAATGCACAAACAGTAATTTCTCCGCATTGCAAGGTGCAATTCTGAAATTTTTTGCTTTTTCCTGCTCCTCTTAGCATGATAAAGAAGATTCAAAGAGAGTGAGATGCCAGCTCCTTTCGTTCAGTCAGTAGCTTCAATCATTTCTGGACGTTTTTCAATGGCAAAAATCATTGAATATTATAAATGCACAAACAGTAATTTCTCCGCATTGCAAGGTGCAATTCTGAATTTTTTTTTACTTTTTCCTGCTCCTCTTAGCATGATAAAGAAGATTCAAAGAGAGTGAGATGCCAGCTCCTTTCATTCAGTCAGTAGCTTCAATCATTTCTGGTATATGAATAACATGATGTTTTTCAATGGCAAAAATCAATGAATATTGTAAATGCACAAACAGTAATTTCTCCGCATTGCAAGGTGCAAGTCTGAAATTTTTTGCTTTTTCCTGCTCCTCTTAGCATGATAAAGAAGATTCAAAGAGAGTGAGATGCCAGCTACTTTCATTCAGTCAGTAGCTTCAATCATTTCTGGACGTTTTTCAATGGTAAAAATCAATGAATATTGTAAATGCACAAACAGTAATTTCTCCACATTGCAAGGTGCAATTCTGAAATTTTTTGCTTTTTCCTGCTCCTCTTAGCATGATAAAGAAGATTCAAAGAGAGTGAGATGCCAGCTCCTTTCATTCAGTCAGTAGCTTCAAACATTTCTGGTATATGAATAACATGATGTTTTTCAATGGCAAAAATCAATGAATATTGTAAATGCACAAACAGTAATTTCTCCGCATTGCAAGGTGCAATTCTGAAATTTTTTGCTTTTTCCTGCTCCTCTTAGCATGACAAAGAAGATTCAAAGAGAGTGAGGTGCCAGCTCCTTTCATTCAGTCAGTAGCTTCAAACATTTCTGGTATATGAATAACATGTTTTTCAATGGCAAAAATCAATGAATATTGTAAATGCACAAACAGTAATTTCTCCGCATTGCAACGTGCAATTCTGAAATTTTTTGCTTTTTCCTGCTCCTCTTAGCATGATAAAGAAGATTCAAAGAGAGTGAGATGCCAGCTCCTTTCATTCAGTCAGTAGCTTCAATCATTTCTGGACGTTTTTCAATGGCAAAAATCAATGAATATTGTAAATGCACAAACAGTAATTTCTCCGCATTGCAAGGTGCAATTCTGAAATTTTTTGCTTTTTCCTGCTCCTCTTAGCATGATAAAGAAGATTCAAAGAGAGTGAGATGTCAGCTCCTTTCATTCAGTCAGTAGCTTCAAACATTTCTGGTATATGAATAACATGATGTTTTTCAATGGCAAAAATCAATGAATATTGTAAATGCACAAACAGTAACTTCTCCGCATTGCAAGGTGCAATTCTGAAATTTTTTGCTTTTTCCTGCTCCTCTTAGCATGATAAAGAAGATTCAAAGAGAGTGAGATGCCAGCTCCTTTCATTCAGTCAGTAGCTTCAATCATTTCTGGATGTTTTTCAATGGCAAAAATCAATGAATATTGTAAATGCACAAACAGTAATTTCTCCGCATTGCAAGGTGCAATTCTGAAATTTTTTGCTTTTTCCTGCTCCGCTTAGCATGATAAAGAAGATTCAAAGAGAGTGAGATGCCAGCTCCTTTCGTTCAGTCAGTAGCTTCAATCATTTCTGGACGTTTTTCAATGGCAAAAATCATTGAATATTATAAATGCACAAACAGTAATTTCTCCGCATTGCAAGGTGCAATTCTGAAATTTTTTGCTTTTTCCCGCTCCTCTTAGCATGATAAAGAAGATTCAAAGAGAGTGAGGTGCCAGCTCCTTTCATTCAGTCAGTAGCTTCAAACATTTCTGGTATATGAATAACATGTTTTTCAATGGCAAAAATCAATGAATATTGTAAATGCACAAACAGTAATTTCTCCGCATTGCAAGGTGCAATTCTGAAATTTTTTGCTTTTTCCTGCTCCTCTTAGCATGATAAAGAAGATTCAAAGAGAGTGAGATGCCAGCTCCTTTCATTCAGTCAGTAGCTTCAATCATTTCTGGACGTTTTTCAATGGCAAAAATCAATGAATATTGTAAATGCATAAACAGTAATTTCTCCGCATTGCAAGGTGCAATTCTGAAATTTTTTGCTTTTTCCTGCTCCTCTTAGCATGATAAAAAAGATTCAAAGAGAGTGAGATGTCAGCTCCTTTCATTCAGTCAGTAGCTTCAAACATTTCTGGTATATGAATAACATGATGTTTTTCAATGGCAAAAATCAATGAATATTGTAAATGCACAAACAGTAATTTCTCCGCATTGCAAGGTGCAATTCTGAAATTTTTTGCTTTTTCCTGCTCCTCTTAGCATGATAAAGAAGATTCAAAGAGAGTGAGATGCCAGCTCCTTTCATTCAGTCAGTAGCTTCAAACATTTCTGGTATATGAATAACATGATGTTTTTCAATGGCAAAAATCAATGAATATTGTAAATGCACAAACAGTAATTTCTCCGCATTGCAAGGTGCAAGTCTGAAATTTTTTGCTTTTTCCTGCTCCTCTTAGCATGATAAAGAAGATTCAAAGAGAGTGAGATGCCAGCTACTTTCATTCAGTCAGTAGCTTCAATCATTTCTGGACGTTTTTCAATGGTAAAAATCAATGAATATTGTAAATGCACAAACAGTAATTTCTCCACATTGCAAGGTGCAATTCTGAAATTTTTTGCTTTTTCCTGCTCCTCTTAGCATGATAAAGAAGATTCAAAGAGAGTGAGATGCCAGCTCCTTTCATTCAGTCAGTAGCTTCAAACATTTCTGGTATATGAATAACATGATGTTTTTCAATGGCAAAAATCAATGAATATTGTAAATGCACAAACAGTAATTTCTCCGCATTGCAAGGTGCAATTCTGAAATTTTTTGCTTTTTCCTGCTCCTCTTAGCATGATAAAGAAGATTCAAAGAGAGTGAGATGCCAGCTCCTTTCATTCAGTCAGTAGCTTCAATCATTTCTGGATGTTTTTCAATGGCAAAAATCAATGAATATTGTAAATGCAAAAACTGTAATTTCTCCGCATTGCAAGGTGCAATTCTGAAATTTTTTGCTTTTTCCTGCTCCTCTTAGCATGATAAAGAAGATTCAAAGAGAGTGAGATGCCAGCTCCTTTCATTCAGTCAGTAGCTTCAATCATTTCTGGACGTTTTTCAATGGCAAAAACCAATGAATATTGTAAATGCACAAACAGTAATTTCTCCGCATTGCAAGGTGCAATTCTGAAATTTTTTGCTTTTTCCTGCTCCTCTTAGCATGATAAAGAAGATTCAAAGAGAGTGAGATGCCAGCTCCTTTCATTCAGTCAGTACCTTCAATCATTTCTGGACGTTTTTCAATGGCAAAAATCAATGAATATTGTAAATGCACAAACAGTAATTTCTCCGCATTGCAAGGTGCAATTCTGAAATTTTTTGCTTTTTCCTGCTCCTCTTAGCATGATAAAGAAGATTCAAAGAGAGTGAGATGCCAGCTCCTTTCATTCAGTCAGTAGCTTCAAACATTTCTGGTATATGAATAACATGATGTTTTTCAATGGCAAAAATCAATGAATATTGTAAATGCACAAACAGTAATTTCTCCGCATTGCAAGGTGCAATTCTGAAATTTTTTGCTTTTTCCTGCTCCTCTTAGCATGATAAAGAAGATTCAAAGAGAGTGAGATGCCAGCTCCTTTCATTCAGTCAGTAGCTTCAATCATTTCTGGATGTTTTTCAATGGCAAAAATCAATGAATATTGTAAATGCACAAACAGTAATTTCTCCGCATTGCAAGGTGCAATTCTGAAATTTTTTGCTTTTTCCTGCTCCTCTTAGCATGATAAAGAAGATTCAAAGAGAGTGAGATGTCAGCTCCTTTCATTCAGTCAGTAGCTTCAAACATTTCTGGTATATGAATAACATGATGTTTTTCAATGGCAAAAATCAATGAATATTGTAAATGCACAAACAGTAATTTCTCCGCATTGCAAGGTGCAATTCTGAAATTTTTTGCTTTTTCCTGCTCCTCTTAGCATGATAAAGAAGATTCAAAGAGAGTGAGATGCCAGCTCCTTTCGTTCAGTCAGTAGCTTCAATCATTTCTGGACGTTTTTCAATGGCAAAAATCATTGAATATTATAAATGCACAAACAGTAATTTCTCCGCATTGCAAGGTGCAATTCTGAATTTTTTTTTACTTTTTCCTGCTCCTCTTAGCATGATAAAGAAGATTCAAAGAGAGTGAGATGCCAGCTCCTTTCATTCAGTCAGTAGCTTCAATCATTTCTGGTATATGAATAACATGATGTTTTTCAATGGCAAAAATCAATGAATATTGTAAATGCACAAACAGTAATTTCTCCGCATTGCAAGGTGCAAGTCTGAAATTTTTTGCTTTTTCCTGCTCCTCTTAGCATGATAAAGAAGATTCAAAGAGAGTGAGATGCCAGCTACTTTCATTCAGTCAGTAGCTTCAATCATTTCTGGACGTTTTTCAATGGTAAAAATCAATGAATATTGTAAATGCACAAACAGTAATTTCTCCACATTGCAAGGTGCAATTCTGAAATTTTTTGCTTTTTCCTGCTCCTCTTAGCATGATAAAGAAGATTCAAAGAGAGTGAGATGCCAGCTCCTTTCATTCAGTCAGTAGCTTCAAACATTTCTGGTATATGAATAACATGATGTTTTTCAATGGCAAAAATCAATGAATATTGTAAATGCACAAACAGTAATTTCTCCGCATTGCAAGGTGCAATTCTGAAATTTTTTGCTTTTTCCTGCTCCTCTTAGCATGATAAAGAAGATTCAAAGAGAGTGAGGTGCCAGCTCCTTTCATTCAGTCAGTAGCTTCAAACATTTCTGGTATATGAATAACATGTTTTTCAATGGCAAAAATCAATGAATATTGTAAATGCACAAACAGTAATTTCTCCGCATTGCAACGTGCAATTCTGAAATTTTTTGCTTTTTCCTGCTCCTCTTAGCATGATAAAGAAGATTCAAAGAGAGTGAGATGCCAGCTCCTTTCATTCAGTCAGTAGCTTCAATCATTTCTGGACGTTTTTCAATGGCAAAAATCAATGAATATTGTAAATGCACAAACAGTAATTTCTCCGCATTGCAAGGTGCAATTCTGAAATTTTTTGCTTTTTCCTGCTCCTCTTAGCATGATAAAGAAGATTCAAAGAGAGTGAGATGTCAGCTCCTTTCATTCAGTCAGTAGCTTCAAACATTTCTGGTATATGAATAACATGATGTTTTTCAATGGCAAAAATCAATGAATATTGTAAATGCACAAACAGTAACTTCTCCGCATTGCAAGGTGCAATTCTGAAATTTTTTGCTTTTTCCTGCTCCTCTTAGCATGATAAAGAAGATTCAAAGAGAGTGAGATGCCAGCTCCTTTCATTCAGTCAGTAGCTTCAATCATTTCTGGATGTTTTTCAATGGCAAAAATCAATGAATATTGTAAATGCACAAACAGTAATTTCTCCGCATTGCAAGGTGCAATTCTGAAATTTTTTGCTTTTTCCTGCTCCTCTTAGCATGATAAAGAAGATTCAAAGAGAGTGAGATGCCAGCTCCTTTCGTTCAGTCAGTAGCTTCAATCATTTCTGGACGTTTTTCAATGGCAAAAATCATTGAATATTATAAATGCACAAACAGTAATTTCTCCGCATTGCAAGGTGCAATTCTGAAATTTTTTGCTTTTTCCCGCTCCTCTTAGCATGATAAAGAAGATTCAAAGAGAGTGAGGTGCCAGCTCCTTTCATTCAGTCAGTAGCTTCAAACATTTCTGGTATATGAATAACATGTTTTTCAATGGCAAAAATCAATGAATATTGTAAATGCACAAACAGTAATTTCTCCGCATTGCAAGGTGCAATTCTGAAATTTTTTGCTTTTTCCTGCTCCTCTTAGCATGATAAAGAAGATTCAAAGAGAGTGAGATGCCAGCTCCTTTCATTCAGTCAGTAGCTTCAATCATTTCTGGACGTTTTTCAATGGCAAAAATCAATGAATATTGTAAATGCATAAACAGTAATTTCTCCGCATTGCAAGGTGCAATTCTGAAATTTTTTGCTTTTTCCTGCTCCTCTTAGCATGATAAAGAAGATTCAAAGAGAGTGAGATGTCAGCTCCTTTCATTCAGTCAGTAGCTTCAAACATTTCTGGTATATGAATAACATGATGTTTTTCAATGGCAAAAATCAATGAATATTGTAAATGCACAAACAGTAATTTCTCCGCATTGCAAGGTGCAATTCTGAAATTTTTTGCTATTTCCTGCTCCACTTAGCATGATAAAGAAGATTCAAAGAGAGTGAGATGCCAGCTCCTTTCATTCAGTCAGTAGCTTCAATCATTTCTGGATGTTTTTCAATGGCAAAAATCAATGAATATTGTAAATGCACAAACAGTAATTTCTCCGCATTGCAAGGTGCAATTCTGAAATTTTTTGCTTTTTCCTGCTCCTCTTAGCATGATAAAGAAGATTCAAAGAGAGTGAGATGCCAGCTCCTTTCGTTCAGTCAGTAGCTTCAATCATTTCTGGACGTTTTTCAATGGCAAAAATCATTGAATATTATAAATGCACAAACAGTAATTTCTCCGCATTGCAAGGTGCAATTCTGAAATTTTTTACTTTTTCCTGCTCCTCTTAGCATGATAAAGAAGATTCAAAGAGAGTGAGATGCCAGCTCCTTTCATTCAGTCAGTAGCTTCAATCATTTCTGGATGTTTTTCAATGGCAAAAATCAATGAATATTGTAAATGCACACAGTAATTTCTCCGCATTGCAAGGTGCAATTCTGAAATTTTTTGCTTTTTCCTGCTCCTCTTAGCATGATAAAGAAGATTCAAAGAGAGTGAGATGCCAGCTCCTTTCGTTCAGTCAGTAGCTTCAATCATTTCTGGACGTTTTTCAAAGGCAAAAATCATTGAATATTATAAATGCACAAACAGTAATTTCTCCGCATTGCAAGGTGCAATTCTGAAATTTTTTGCTTTTTCCCGCTCCTCTTAGCATGATAAAGAAGATTCAAAGAGAGTGAGGTGCCAGCTCCTTTCATTCAGTCAGTAGCTTCAAACATTTCTGGTATATGAATAACATGTTTTTCAATGGCAAAAATCAATGAATATTGTAAATGCACAAACAGTAATTTCTCCGCATTGCAAGGTGCAATTCTGAAATTTTTTGCTTTTTCCTGCTCCTCTTAGCATGATAAAGAAGATTCAAAGAGAGTGAGATGCCAGCTCCTTTCATTCAGTCAGTAGCTTCAATCATTTCTGGACGTTTTTCAATGGCAAAAATCAATGAATATTGTAAATGCATAAACAGTAATTTCTCCGCATTGCAAGGTGCAATTCTGAAATTTTTTGCTTTTTCCTGCTCCTCTTAGCATGATAAAGAAGATTCAAAGAGAGTGAGATGTCAGCTCCTTTCATTCAGTCAGTAGCTTCAAACATTTCTGGTATATGAATAACATGATGTTTTTCAATGGCAAAAATCAATGAATATTGTAAATGCACAAACAGTAATTTCTCCGCATTGCAAGGTGCAATTCTGAAATTTTTTGCTATTTCCTGCTCCTCTTAGCATGATAAAGAAGATTCAAAGAGAGTGAGATGCCAGCTCCTTTCATTCAGTCAGTAGCTTCAATCATTTCTGGATGTTTTTCAATGGCAAAAATCAATGAATATTGTAAATGCACAAACAGTAATTTCTCCGCATTGCAAGGTGCAATTCTGAAATTTTTTGCTTTTTCCTGCTCCTCTTAGCATGATAAAGAAGATTCAAAGAGAGTGAGATGCCAGCTCCTTTCATTCAGTCAGTAGCTTCAATCATTTCTGGTATATGAATAACATGATGTTTTTCAATGGCAAAAATCAATGAATATTGTAAATGCACAAACAGTAATTTCTCCGCATTGCAAGGTGCAATTCTGAAATTTTTTGCTTTTTCCTGCTCCTCTTAGCATGATAAAGAAGATTCAAAGAGAGTGAGATGCCAGCTCCTTTCATTCAGTCAGTAGCTTCAAACATTTCTGGTATATGAATAACATAAAGCAAAAAATTTCAGAATTGCACCTTGCAATGCGGAGAAATTACTGTTTGTGCATTTACAATATTCATTGATTTTTGCCATTGAAAAACATCATGTTATTCATATACCAGAAATGTTTGAAGCTACTGACTGAATGAAAGGAGCTGGCATCTCACTCTCTTTGAATCTTCTTTATCATGCTAAGAGGAGCAGGAAAAAGCAAAAAATTTCAGAATTGCACCTTGCAATGTGGAGAAATTACTGTTTGTGCATTTACAATATTCATTGATTTTTACCATTGAAAAACGTCCAGAAATGATTGAAGCTACTGACTGAATGAAAGTAGCTGGCATCTCACTCTCTTTGAATCTTCTTTATCATGCTAAGAGGAGCAGGAAAAAGCAAAAAATTTCAGACTTGCACCTTGCAATGCGGAGAAATTACTGTTTGTGCATTTACAATATTCATTGATTTTTGCCATTGAAAAACATCATGTTATTCATATACCAGAAATGTTTGAAGCTACTGACTGAATGAAAGGAGCTGGCATCTCACTCTCTTTGAATCTTCTTTATCATGCTAAGAGGAGCAGGAAAAAGCAAAAAATTTCAGAATTGCACCTTGCAATGCGGAGAAATTACTGTTTGTGCATTTACAATATTCATTGATTTTTGCCATTGAAAAACATCATGTTATTCATATACCAGAAATGTTTGAAGCTACTGACTGAATGAAAGGAGCTGGCATCTCACTCTCTTTGAATCTTCTTTATCATGCTAAGAGGAGCAGGAAAAAGCAAAAAATTTCAGAATTGCACCTTGCAATGTGGAGAAATTACTGTTTGTGCATTTACAATATTCATTGATTTTTACCATTGAAAAACGTCCAGAAATGATTGAAGCTACTGACTGAATGAAAGTAGCTGGCATCTCACTCTCTTTGAATCTTCTTTATCATGCTAAGAGGAGCAGGAAAAAGCAAAAAATTTCAGACTTGCACCTTGCAATGCGGAGAAATTACTGTTTGTGCATTTACAATATTCATTGATTTTTGCCATTGAAAAACATCATGTTATTCATATACCAGAAATGATTGAAGCTACTGACTGAATGAAAGGAGCTGGCATCTCACTCTCTTTGAATCTTCTTTATCATGCTAAGAGGAGCAGGAAAAAGTAAAAAATTTCAGAATTGCACCTTGCAATGCGGAGAAATTACTGTTTGTGCATTTATAATATTCAATGATTTTTGCCATTAAAAAATGTCCAGAAATGATTGAAGCTACTGACTGAACGAAAGGAGCTGGCATCTCACTCTCTTTGAATCTTCTTTATCATGCTAAGAGGAGCAGGAAAAAGCAAAAAATTTCAGAATTGCACCTTGCAATGCGGAGAAATTACTGTTTGTGCATTTACAATATTCATTGATTTTTGCCATTGAAAAACATCCAGAAATGATTGAAGCTACTGACTGAATGAAAGGAGCTGGCATCTCACTCTCTTTGAATCTTCTTTATCATGCTAAGAGGAGCAGGAAAAAGCAAAAAATTTCAGAATTGCACCTTGCAATGCGGAGAAATTACTGTTTGTGCATTTACAATATTCATTGATTTTTGCCATTGAAAAACATCATGTTATTCATATACCAGAAATGTTTGAAGCTACTGACTGAATGAAAAGAGCTGACATCTCACTCTCTTTGAATCTTCTTTATCATGCTAAGAGGAGCAGGAAAAAGCAAAAAATTTCAGAATTGCACCTTGCAATGCGGAGAAATTACTGTTTGTGCATTTACAATATTCATTGATTTTTGCCATTGAAAAACGTCCAGAAATGATTGAAGCTACTGACTGAATGAAAGGAGCTGGCATCTCACTCTCTTTGAATCTTCTTTATCATGCTAAGAGGAGCAGGAAAAAGCAAAAAATTTCAGAATTGCACCTTGCAATGCGGAGAAATTACTGTTTGTGCATTTACAATATTCATTGATTTTTGCCATTGAAAAACATGTTATTCATATACCAGAAATGTTTGAAGCTACTGACTGAATGAAAGGAGCTGGCACCTCACTCTCTTTGAATCTTCTTTATCATGCTAAGAGGAGTGGGAAAAAGCAAAAAATTTCAGAATTGCACCTTGCAATGCGGAGAAATTACTGTTTGTGCATTTATAATATTCAATGATTTTTGCCATTGAAAAACGTCCAGAAATGATTGAAGCTACTGACTGAACGAAAGGAGCTGGCATCTCACTCTCTTTGAATCTTCTTTATCATGCTAAGAGGAGCAGGAAAAAGCAAAAAATTTCAGAATTGCACCTTGCAATGCGGAGAAATTACTGTTTGTGCATTTACAATATTCATTGGTTTTTGCCATTGAAAAACGTCCAGAAATGATTGAAGCTACTGACTGAATGAAAGGAGCTGGCATCTCACTCTCTTTGAATCTTCTTTATCATGCTAAGAGGAGCAGGAAAAAGCAAAAAATTTCAGAATTGCACCTTGCAATGCGGAGAAATTACAGTTTGTGCATTTACAATATTCATTGATTTTTGCCATTGAAAAACATCCAGAAATGATTGAAGCTACTGACTGAATGAAAGGAGCTGGCATCTCACTCTCTTTGAATCTTCTTTATCATGCTAAGAGGAGCAGGAAAAAGCAAAAAATTTCAGAATTGCACCTTGCAATGCGGAGAAATTACTGTTTGTGCATTTACAATATTCATTGATTTTTGCCATTGAAAAACATCATGTTATTCATATACCAGAAATGTTTGAAGCTACTGACTGAATGAAAGGAGCTGGCATCTCACTCTCTTTGAATCTTCTTTATCATGCTAAGAGGAGCAGGAAAAAGCAAAAAATTTCAGAATTGCACCTTGCAATGTGGAGAAATTACTGTTTGTGCATTTACAATATTCATTGATTTTTGCCATTGAAAAACGTCCAGAAATGATTGAAGCTACTGACTGAATGAAAGTAGCTGGCATCTCACTCTCTTTGAATCTTCTTTATCATGCTAAGAGGAGCAGGAAAAAGCAAAAAATTTCAGACTTGCACCTTGCAATGCGGAGAAATTACTGTTTGTGCATTTACAATATTCATTGATTTTTGCCATTGAAAAACATCATGTTATTCATATACCAGAAATGTTTGAAGCTACTGAGTGAATGAAAGGAGCTGGCATCTCACTCTCTTTGAATCTTCTTTATCATGCTAAGAGGAGCAGGAAAAAGCAAAAAATTTCAGAATTGCACCTTGCAATGCGGAGAAATTACTGTTTGTGCATTTACAATATTCATTGATTTTTGCCATTGAAAAACATCCAGAAATGATTGAAGCTACTGACTGAATGAAAGGAGCTGGCATCTCACTCTCTTTGAATCTTCTTTATCATGCTAAGAGGAGCAGGAAAAAGCAAAAAATTTCAGAATTGCACCTTGCAATGCGGAGAAATTACTGTTTGTGCATTTACAATATTCATTGATTTTTGCCATTGAAAAACATCATGTTATTCATATACCAGAAATGTTTGAAGCTACTGACTGAATGAAAGGAGCTGGCATCTCACTCTCTTTGAATCTTCTTTATCATGCTAAGAGGAGCAGGAAAAAGCAAAAAATTTCAGAATTGCACCTTGCAATGCGGAGAAATTACTGTTTGTGCATTTACAATATTCATTGATTTTTGCCATTGAAAAACGTCCAGAAATGATTGAAGGTACTGACTGAATGAAAGGAGCTGGCATCTCACTCTCTTTGAATCTTCTTTATCATGCTAAGAGGAGCAGGAAAAAGCAAAAAATTTCAGAATTGCACCTTGCAATGCGGAGAAATTACTGTTTGTGCATTTACAATATTCATTGGTTTTTGCCATTGAAAAACGTCCAGAAATGATTGAAGCTACTGACTGAATGAAAGGAGCTGGCATCTCACTCTCTTTGAATCTTCTTTATCATGCTAAGAGGAGCAGGAAAAAGCAAAAAATTTCAGAATTGCACCTTGCAATGCGGAGAAATTACTGTTTGTGCATTTACAATATTCATTGATTTTTACCATTGAAAAACGTCCAGAAATGATTGAAGCTACTGACTGAATGAAAGTAGCTGGCATCTCACTCTCTTTGAATCTTCTTTATCATGCTAAGAGGAGCAGGAAAAAGCAAAAAATTTCAGACTTGCACCTTGCAATGCGGAGAAATTACTGTTTGTGCATTTACAATATTCATTGATTTTTGCCATTGAAAAACATCATGTTATTCATATACCAGAAATGTTTGAAGCTACTGACTGAATGAAAGGAGCTGGCATCTCACTCTCTTTGAATCTTCTTTATCATGCTAAGAGGAGCAGGAAAAAGCAAAAAATTTCAGAATTGCACCTTGCAATGCGGAGAAATTACTGTTTGTGCATTTACAATATTCATTGATTTTTGCCATTGAAAAACATCATGTTATTCATATACCAGAAATGTTTGAAGCTACTGACTGAATGAAAGGAGCTGGCATCTCACTCTCTTTGAATCTTCTTTATCATGCTAAGAGGAGCAGGAAAAAGCAAAAAATTTCAGAATTGCACCTTGCAATGTGGAGAAATTACTGTTTGTGCATTTACAATATTCATTGATTTTTACCATTGAAAAACGTCCAGAAATGATTGAAGCTACTGACTGAATGAAAGTAGCTGGCATCTCACTCTCTTTGAATCTTCTTTATCATGCTAAGAGGAGCAGGAAAAAGCAAAAAATTTCAGACTTGCACCTTGCAATGCGGAGAAATTACTGTTTGTGCATTTACAATATTCATTGATTTTTGCCATTGAAAAACATCATGTTATTCATATACCAGAAATGTTTGAAGCTACTGACTGAATGAAAGGAGCTGGCATCTCACTCTCTTTGAATCTTCTTTATCATGCTAAGAGGAGCAGGAAAAAGCAAAAAATTTCAGAATTGCACCTTGCAATGCGGAGAAATTACTGTTTGTGCATTTACAATATTCATTGATTTTTGCCATTGAAAAACATCATGTTATTCATATACCAGAAATGATTGAAGCTACTGACTGAATGAAAGGAGCTGGCATCTCACTCTCTTTGAATCTTCTTTATCATGCTAAGAGGAGCAGGAAAAAGTAAAAAATTTCAGAATTGCACCTTGCAATGCGGAGAAATTACTGTTTGTGCATTTACAATATTCATTGATTTTTGCCATTGAAAAACGTCCAGAAATGATTGAAGCTACTGACTGAATGAAAGGAGCTGGCATCTCACTCTCTTTGAATCTTCTTTATCATGCTAAGAGGAGCAGGAAAAAGCAAAAAATTTCAGAATTGCACCTTGCAATGCGGAGAAATTACTGTTTGTGCATTTACAATATTCATTGATTTTTGCCATTGAAAAACATGTTATTCATATACCAGAAATGTTTGAAGCTACTGACTGAATGAAAGGAGCTGGCACCTCACTCTCTTTGAATCTTCTTTATCATGCTAAGAGGAGCGGGAAAAAGCAAAAAATTTCAGAATTGCACCTTGCAATGCGGAGAAATTACTGTTTGTGCATTTATAATATTCAATGATTTTTGCCATTGAAAAACGTAGAGAAATGATTGAAGCTACTGACTGAACGAAAGGAGCTGGCATCTCACTCTCTTTGAATCTTCTTTATCATGCTAAGAGGAGCAGGAAAAAGCAAAAAATTTCAGAATTGCACCTTGCAATGCGGAGAAATTACTGTTTGTGCATTTACAATATTCATTGATTTTTGCCATTGAAAAACATCCAGAAATGATTGAAGCTACTGACTGAATGAAAGGAGCTGGCATCTCACTCTCTTTGAATCTTCTTTATCATGCTAAGAGGAGCAGGAAAAAGCAAAAAATTTCAGAATTGCACCTTGCAATGCGGAGAAATTACTGTTTGTGCATTTACAATATTCATTGATTTTTGCCATTGAAAAACATCATGTTATTCATATACCAGAAATGTTTGAAGCTACTGACTGAATGAAAGGAGCTGACATCTCACTCTCTTTGAATCTTCTTTACCATGCTAAGAGGAGCAGGAAAAAGCAAAAAATTTCAGAATTGCACCTTGCAATGCGGAGAAATTACTGTTTGTGCATTTACAATATTCATTGATTTTTGCCATTGAAAAACGTCCAGAAATGATTGAAGCTACTGACTGAATGAAAGGAGCTGGCATCTCACTCTCTTTGAAACTTCTTTATCATGCTAAGAGGAGCAGGAAAAAGCAAAAAATTTCAGAATTGCACCTTGCAATGCGGAGAAATTACTGTTTGTGCATTTACAATATTCATTGATTTTTGCCATTGAAAAACATGTTATTCATATACCAGAAATGTTTGAAGCTACTGACTGAATGAAAGGAGCTGGCACCTCACTCTCTTTGAATCTTCTTTATCATGCTAAGAGGAGCAGGAAAAAGCAAAAAATTTCAGAATTGCACCTTGCAATGCGGAGAAATTACTGTTTGTGCATTTACAATATTCATTGATTTTTGCCATTGAAAAACGTCCAGAAATGATTGAAGCTACTGACTGAATGAAAGGAGCTGGCATCTCACTCTCTTTGAATCTTCTTTATCATGCTAAGAGGAGCAGGAAAAAGCAAAAAATTTCAGAATTGCACCTTGCAATGCGGAGAAATTACTGTTTGTGCATTTACAATATTCATTGATTTTTGCCATTGAAAAACATGTTATTCATATACCAGAATTGTTTGAAGCTACTGACTGAATGAAAGGAGCTGGCACCTCACTCTCTTTGAATCTTCTTTATCATGCTAAGAGGAGCGGGAAAAAGCAAAAAATTTCAGAATTGCACCTTGCAATGCGGAGAAATTACTGTTTGTGCATTTATAATATTCAATGATTTTTGCCATTGAAAAACGTCCAGAAATGATTGAAGCTACTGACTGAACGAAAGGAGCTGGCATCTCACTCTCTTTGAATCTTCTTTATCATGCTAAGAGGAGCAGGAAAAAGCAAAAAATTTCAGAATTGCACCTTGCAATGCGGAGAAATTACTGTTTGTGCATTTACAATATTCATTGATTTTTGCCATTGAAAAACATCCAGAAATGATTGAAGCTACTGACTGAATGAAAGGAGCTGGCATCTCACTCTCTTTGAATCTTCTTTATCATGCTAAGAGGAGCAGGAAAAAGCAAAAAATTTCAGAATTGCACCTTGCAATGCGGAGAAATTACTGTTTGTGCATTTACAATATTCATTGATTTTTGCCATTGAAAAACATCATGTTATTCATATACCAGAAATGTTTGAAGCTACTGACTGAATGAAAGGAGCTGACATCTCACTCTCTTTGAATCTTCTTTACCATGCTAAGAGGAGCAGGAAAAAGCAAAAAATTTCAGAATTGCACCTTGCAATGCGGAGAAATTACTGTTTGTGCATTTACAATATTCATTGATTTTTGCCATTGAAAAACGTCCAGAAATGATTGAAGCTACTGACTGAATGAAAGGAGCTGGCATCTCACTCTCTTTGAATCTTCTTTATCATGCTAAGAGGAGCAGGAAAAAGCAAAAAATTTCAGAATTGCACCTTGCAATGCGGAGAAATTACTGTTTGTGCATTTACAATATTCATTGATTTTTGCCATTGAAAAAAATGTTATTCATATACCAGAAATGTTTGAAGCTACTGACTGAATGAAAGGAGCTGGCACCTCACTCTCTTTGAATCTTCTTTATCATGCTAAGAGGAGCGGGAAAAAGCAAAAAATTTCAGAATTGCACCTTGCAATGCGGAGAAATTACTGTTTGTGCATTTACAATATTCATTGATTTTTGCCATTGAAAAACGTCCAGAAATGATTGAAGGTACTGACTGAATGAAAGGAGCTGGCATCTCACTCTCTTTGAATCTTCTTTATCATGCTAAGAGGAGCAGGAAAAAGCAAAAAATTTCAGAATTGCACCTTGCAATGCGGAGAAATTACTGTTTGTGCATTTACAATATTCATTGGTTTTTGCCATTGAAAAACGTCCAGAAATGATTGAAGCTACTGACTGAATGAAAGGAGCTGGCATCTCACTCTCTTTGAATCTTCTTTATCATGCTAAGAGGAGCAGGAAAAAGCAAAAAATTTCAGAATTGCACCTTGCAATGCGGAGAAATTACAGTTTGTGCATTTACAATATTCATTGATTTTTGCCATTGAAAAACATCCAGAAATGATTGAAGCTACTGACTGAATGAAAGGAGCTGGCATCTCACTCTCTTTGAATCTTCTTTATCATGCTAAGAGGAGCAGGAAAAAGCAAAAAATTTCAGAATTGCACCTTGCAATGCGGAGAAATTACTGTTTGTGCATTTACAATATTCATTGATTTTTGCCATTGAAAAACATCATGTTATTCATATACCAGAAGTGTTTGAAGCTACTGACTGAATGAAAGGAGCTGGCATCTCACTCTCTTTGAATCTTCTTTATCATGCTAAGAGGAGCAGGAAAAAGCAAAAAATTTCAGAATTGCACCTTGCAATGTGGAGAAATTACTGTTTGTGCATTTACAATATTCATTGATTTTTACCATTGAAAAACGTCCAGAAATGATTGAAGCTACTGACTGAATGAAAGTAGCTGGCATCTCACTCTCTTTGAATCTTCTTTATCATGCTAAGAGGAGCAGGAAAAAGCAAAAAATTTCAGACTTGCACCTTGCAATGCGGAGAAATTACTGTTTGTGCATTTACAATATTCATTGATTTTTGCCATTGAAAAACATCATGTTATTCATATACCAGAAATGTTTGAAGCTACTGACTGAATGAAAGGAGCTGGCATCTCACTCTCTTTGAATCTTCTTTATCATGCTAAGAGGAGCAGGAAAAAGCAAAAAATTTCAGAATTGCACCTTGCAATGCGGAGAAATTACTGTTTGTGCATTTACAATATTCATTGATTTTTGCCATTGAAAAACATCCAGAAATGATTGAAGCTACTGACTGAATGAAAGGAGCTGGCATCTCACTCTCTTTGAATCTTCTTTATCATGCTAAGAGGAGCAGGAAAAAGCAAAAAATTTCAGAATTGCACCTTGCAATGCGGAGAAATTACTGTTTGTGCATTTACAATATTCATTGATTTTTGCCATTGAAAAACATCATGTTATTCATATACCAGAAATGTTTGAAGCTACTGACTGAATGATAGGAGCTGACATCTCACTCTCTTTGAATCTTCTTTATCATGCTAAGAGGAGCAGGAAAAAGCAAAAAATTTCAGAATTGCACCTTGCAATGCGGAGAAATTACTGTTTGTGCATTTACAATATTCATTGATTTTTGCCATTGAAAAACATCCAGAAATGATTGAAGCTACTGACTGAATGAAAGGAGCTGGCATCTCACTCTCTTTGAATCTTCTTTATCATGCTAAGAGGAGCAGGAAAAAGCAAAAAATTTCAGAATTGCACCTTGCAATGCGGAGAAATTACTGTTTGTGCATTTACAATATTCATTGATTTTTGCCATTGAAAAACATCATGTTATTCATATACCAGAAATGTTTGAAGCTACTGACTGAATGAAAGGAGCTGGCATCTCACTCTCTTTGAATCTTCTTTATCATGCTAAGAGGAGCAGGAAAAAGCAAAAAATTTCAGAATTGCACCTTGCAATGCGGAGAAATTACTGTTTGTGCATTTACAATATTCATTGATTTTTACCATTGAAAAACGTCCAGAAATGATTGAAGCTACTGACTGAATGAAAGTAGCTGGCATCTCACTCTCTTTGAATCTTCTTTATCATGCTAAGAGGAGCAGGAAAAAGCAAAAAATTTCAGACTTGCACCTTGCAATGCGGAGAAATTACTGTTTGTGCATTTACAATATTCATTGATTTTTGCCATTGAAAAACATCATGTTATTCATATACCAGAAATGTTTGAAGCTACTGACTGAATGAAAGGAGCTGGCATCTCACTCTCTTTGAATCTTCTTTATCATGCTAAGAGGAGCAGGAAAAAGCAAAAAATTTCAGAATTGCACCTTGCAATGCGGAGAAATTACTGTTTGTGCATTTACAATATTCATTGATTTTTGCCATTGAAAAACATCATGTTATTCATATACCAGAAATGATTGAAGCTACTGACTGAATGAAAGGAGCTGGCATCTCACTCTCTTTGAATCTTCTTTATCATGCTAAGAGGAGCAGGAAAAAGCAAAAAATTTCAGAATTGCACCTTGCAATGCGGAGAAATTACTGTTTGTGCATTTACAATATTCATTGATTTTTGCCATTGAAAAACATGTTATTCATATACCAGAA
Organism: Phyllobates terribilis; assembly: GCF_046119375.1. Lineage (NCBI taxonomy): Eukaryota > Metazoa > Chordata > Amphibia > Anura > Dendrobatidae > Phyllobates > Phyllobates terribilis. Next base: position 118,081 of record NW_027365234.1, read on the forward strand.
ATGTTTGAAGCTACTGACTGAATGAAAGGAGCTGGCACCTCACTCTCTTTGAATCTTCTTTATCATGCTAAGAGGAGCGGGAAAAAGCAAAAAATTTCAGAATTGCACCTTGCAATGCGGAGAAATTACTGTTTGTGCATTTATAATATTCAATGATTTTTGCCATTGAAAAACGTCCAGAAATGATTGAAGCTACTGACTGAACGAAAGGAGCTGGCATCTCACTCTCTTTGAATCTTCTTTATCATGCTAAGAGGAGCAGGAAAAAGCAAAAAATTTCAGAATTGCACCTTGCAATGCGGAGAAATTACTGTTTGTGCATTTACAATATTCATTGATTTTTGCCATTGAAAAACATGTTATTCATATACCAGAAATGTTTGAAGCTACTGACTGAATGAAAGGAGCTGGCACCTCACTCTCTTTGAATCTTCTTTATCATGCTAAGAGGAGCGGGAAAAAGCAAAAAATTTCAGAATTGCACCTTGCAATGCGGAGAAATTACTGTTTGTGCATTTACAATATTCATTGATTTTTGCCATTGAAAAACGTCCAGAAATGATTGAAGGTACTGACTGAATGAAAGGAGCTGGCATCTCACTCTCTTTGAATCTTCTTTATCATGCTAAGAGGAGCAGGAAAAAGCAAAAAATTTCTGAATTGCACCTTGCAATGCGGAGAAATTACTGTTTGTGCATTTACAATATTCATTGGTTTTTGCCATTGAAAAACGTCCAGAAATGATTGAAGCTACTGACTGAATGAAAGGAGCTGGCATCTCACTCTCTTTGAATCTTCTTTATCATGCTAAGAGGAGCAGGAAAAAGCAAAAAATTTCAGAATTGCACCTTGCAATGCGGAGAAATTACAGTTTGTGCATTTACAATATTCATTGATTTTTGCCATTGAAAAACATCCAGAAATGATTGAAGCTACTGACTGAATGAAAGGAGCTGGCATCTCACTCTCTTTGAATCTTCTTTATCATGCTAAGAGGAGCAGGAAAAAGCAAAAAATTTCAGAATTGCACCTTGCAATGCGGAGAAATTACTGTTTGTGCATTTACAATATTCATTGATTTTTGCCATTGAAAAACATCATGTTATTCATATACCAGAAGTGTTTGAAGCTACTGACTGAATGAAAGGAGCTGGCATCTCACTCTCTTTGAATCTTCTTTATCATGCTAAGAGGAGCAGGAAAAAGCAAAAAATTTCAGAATTGCACCTTGCAATGTGGAGAAATTACTGTTTGTGCATTTACAATATTCATTGATTTTTACCATTGAAAAACGTCCAGAAATGATTGAAGCTACTGACTGAATGAAAGTAGCTGGCATCTCACTCTCTTTGAATCTTCTTTATCATGCTAAGAGGAGCAGGAAAAAGCAAAAAATTTCAGACTTGCACCTTGCAATGCGGAGAAATTACTGTTTGTGCATTTACAATATTCATTGATTTTTGCCATTGAAAAACATCATGTTATTCATATACCAGAAATGTTTGAAGCTACTGACTGAATGAAAGGAGCTGGCATCTCACTCTCTTTGAATCTTCTTTATCATGCTAAGAGGAGCAGGAAAAAGCAAAAAATTTCAGAATTGCACCTTGCAATGCGGAGAAATTACTGTTTGTGCATTTACAATATTCATTGATTTTTGCCATTGAAAAACATCCAGAAATGATTGAAGCTACTGACTGAATGAAAGGAGCTGGCATCTCACTCTCTTTGAATCTTCTTTATCATGCTAAGAGGAGCAGGAAAAAGCAAAAAATTTCAGAATTGCACCTTGCAATGCGGAGAAATTACTGTTTGTGCATTTACAATATTCATTGATTTTTGCCATTGAAAAACATCATGTTATTCATATACCAGAAATGTTTGAAGCTACTGACTGAATGAAAGGAGCTGACATCTCACTCTCTTTGAATCTTCTTTATCATGCTAAGAGGAGCAGGAAAAAGCAAAAAATTTCAGAATTGCACCTTGCAATGCGGAGAAATTACTGTTTGTGCATTTACAATATTCATTGATTTTTGCCATTGAAAAACATCCAGAAATGATTGAAGCTACTGACTGAATGAAAGGAGCTGGCATCTCACTCTCTTTGAATCTTCTTTATCATGCTAAGAGGAGCAGGAAAAAGCAAAAAATTTCAGAATTGCACCTTGCAATGCGGAGAAATTACTGTTTGTGCATTTACAATATTCATTGATTTTTGCCATTGAAAAACATCATGTTATTCATATACCAGAAATGTTTGAAGCTACTGACTGAATGAAAGGAGCTGACATCTCACTCTCTTTGAATCTTCTTTATCATGCTAAGAGGAGCAGGAAAAAGCAAAAAATTTCAGAATTGCACCTTGCAATGCGGAGAAATTACTGTTTGTGCATTTACAATATTCATTGATTTTTGCCATTGAAAAACATCCAGAAATGATTGAAGCTACTGACTGAATGAAAGGAGCTGGCACCTCACTCTCTTTGAATCTTCTTTATCATGCTAAGAGGAGCGGGAAAAAGCAAAAAATTTCAGAATTGCACCTTGCAATGCGGAGAAATTACTGTTTGTGCATTTACAATATTCATTGATTTTTGCCATTGAAAAACGTCCAGAAATGATTGAAGGTACTGACTGAATGAAAGGAGCTGGCATCTCACTCTCTTTGAATCTTCTTTATCATGCTAAGAGGAGCAGGAAAAAGCAAAAAATTTCAGAATTGCACCTTGCAATGCGGAGAAATTACTGTTTGTGCATTTACAATATTCATTGGTTTTTGCCATTGAAAAACGTCCAGAAATGATTGAAGCTACTGACTGAATGAAAGGAGCTGGCATCTCACTCTCTTTGAATCTTCTTTATCATGCTAAGAGGAGCAGGAAAAAGCAAAAAATTTCAGAATTGCACCTTGCAATGCGGAGAAATTACAGTTTGTGCATTTACAATATTCATTGATTTTTGCCATTGAAAAACATCCAGAAATGATTGAAGCTACTGACTGAATGAAAGGAGCTGGCATCTCACTCTCTTTGAATCTTCTTTATCATGCTAAGAGGAGCAGGAAAAAGCAAAAAATTTCAGAATTGCACCTTGCAATGCGGAGAAATTACTGTTTGTGCATTTACAATATTCATTGATTTTTGCCATTGAAAAACATCATGTTATTCATATACCAGAAGTGTTTGAAGCTACTGACTGAATGAAAGGAGCTGGCATCTCACTCTCTTTGAATCTTCTTTATCATGCTAAGAGGAGCAGGAAAAAGCAAAAAATTTCAGAATTGCACCTTGCAATGTGGAGAAATTACTGTTTGTGCATTTACAATATTCATTGATTTTTACCATTGAAAAACGTCCAGAAATGATTGAAGCTACTGACTGAATGAAAGTAGCTGGCATCTCACTCTCTTTGAATCTTCTTTATCATGCTAAGAGGAGCAGGAAAAAGCAAAAAATTTCAGACTTGCACCTTGCAATGCGGAGAAATTACTGTTTGTGCATTTACAATATTCATTGATTTTTGCCATTGAAAAACATCATGTTATTCATATACCAGAAATGTTTGAAGCTACTGACTGAATGAAAGGAGCTGGCATCTCACTCTCTTTGAATCTTCTTTATCATGCTAAGAGGAGCAGGAAAAAGCAAAAAATTTCAGAATTGCACCTTGCAATGCGGAGAAATTACTGTTTGTGCATTTACAATATTCATTGATTTTTGCCATTGAAAAACATCCAGAAATGATTGAAGCTACTGACTGAATGAAAGGAGCTGGCATCTCACTCTCTTTGAATCTTCTTTATCATGCTAAGAGGAGCAGGAAAAAGCAAAAAATTTCAGAATTGCACCTTGCAATGCGGAGAAATTACTGTTTGTGCATTTACAATATTCATTGATTTTTGCCATTGAAAAACATCATGTTATTCATATACCAGAAATGTTTGAAGCTACTGACTGAATGAAAGGAGCTGACATCTCACTCTCTTTGAATCTTCTTTATCATGCTAAGAGGAGCAGGAAAAAGCAAAAAATTTCAGAATTGCACCTTGCAATGCGGAGAAATTACTGTTTGTGCATTTACAATATTCATTGATTTTTGCCATTGAAAAACATCCAGAAATGATTGAAGCTACTGACTGAATGAAAGGAGCTGGCATCTCACTCTCTTTGAATCTTCTTTATCATGCTAAGAGGAGCAGGAAAAAGCAAAAAATTTCAGAATTGCACCTTGCAATGCGGAGAAATTACTGTTTGTGCATTTACAATATTCATTGATTTTTGCCATTGAAAAACATCATGTTATTCATATACCAGAAATGTTTGAAGCTACTGACTGAATGAAAGGAGCTGGCATCTCACTCTCTTTGAATCTTCTTTATCATGCTAAGAGGAGCAGGAAAAAGCAAAAAATTTCAGAATTGCACCTTGCAATGCGGAGAAATTACTGTTTGTGCATTTACAATATTCATTGATTTTTACCATTGAAAAACGTCCCGAAATGATTGAAGCTACTGACTGAATGAAAGTAGCTGGCATCTCACTCTCTTTGAATCTTCTTTATCATGCTAAGAGGAGCAGGAAAAAGCAAAAAATTTCAGACTTGCACCTTGCAATGCGGAGAAATTACTGTTTGTGCATTTACAATATTCATTGATTTTTGCCATTGAAAAACATCATGTTATTCATATACCAGAAATGTTTGAAGCTACTGACTGAATGAAAGGAGCTGGCATCTCACTCTCTTTGAATCTTCTTTATCATGCTAAGAGGAGCAGGAAAAAGCAAAAAATTTCAGAATTGCACCTTGCAATGCGGAGAAATTACTGTTTGTGCATTTACAATATTCATTGATTTTTGCCATTGAAAAACATCATGTTATTCATATACCAGAAATGATTGAAGCTACTGACTGAATGAAAGGAGCTGGCATCTCACTCTCTTTGAATCTTCTTTATCATGCTAAGAGGAGCAGGAAAAAGTAAAAAATTTCAGAATTGCACCTTGCAATGCGGAGAAATTACTGTTTGTGCATTTATAATATTCAATGATTTTTGCCATTGAAAAACGTCCAGAAATGATTGAAGCTACTGACTGAACGAAAGGAGCTGGCATCTCACTCTCTTTGAATCTTCTTTATCATGCTAAGAGGAGCAGGAAAAAGCAAAAAATTTCAGAATTGCACCTTGCAATGCGGAGAAATTACTGTTTGTGCATTTACAATATTCATTGATTTTTGCCATTGAAAAACATCCAGAAATGATTGAAGCTACTGACTGAATGAAAGGAGCTGGCATCTCACTCTCTTTGAATCTTCTTTATCATGCTAAGAGGAGCAGGAAAAAGCAAAAAATTTCAGAATTGCACCTTGCAATGCGGAGAAATTACTGTTTGTGCATTTACAATATTCATTGATTTTTGCCATTGAAAAACATCATGTTATTCATATACCAGAAATGTTTGAAGCTACTGACTGAATGAAAGGAGCTGACATCTCACTCTCTTTGAATCTTCTTTATCATGCTAAGAGGAGCAGGAAAAAGCAAAAAATTTCAGAATTGCACCTTGCAATGCGGAGAAATTACTGTTTGTGCATTTACAATATTCATTGATTTTTGCCATTGAAAAACGTCCAGAAATGATTGAAGCTACTGACTGAATGAAAGGAGCTGGCATCTCACTCTCTTTGAATCTTCTTTATCATGCTAAGAGGAGCAGGAAAAAGCAAAAAATTTCAGAATTGCACCTTGCAATGCGGAGAAATTACTGTTTGTGCATTTACAATATTCATTGATTTTTGCCATTGAAAAACATGTTATTCATATACCAGAAATGTTTGAAGCTACTGACTGAATGAAAGGAGCTGGCACCTCACTCTCTTTGAATCTTCTTTATCATGCTAAGAGGAGCGGGAAAAAGCAAAAAATTTCAGAATTGCACCTTGCAATGCGGAGAAATTACTGTTTGTGCATTTATAATATTCAATGATTTTTGCCATTGAAAAACGTCCAGAAATGATTGAAGCTACTGACTGAACGAAAGGAGCTGGCATCTCACTCTCTTTGAATCTTCTTTATCATGCTAAGAGGAGCAGGAAAAAGCAAAAAATTTCAGAATTGCACCTTGCAATGCGGAGAAATTACTGTTTGTGCATTTACAATATTCATTGATTTTTGCCATTGAAAAACATCCAGAAATGATTGAAGCTACTGACTGAATGAAAGGAGCTGGCATCTCACTCTCTTTGAATCTTCTTTATCATGCTAAGAGGAGCAGGAAAAAGCAAAAAATTTCAGAATTGCACCTTGCAATGCGGAGAAATTACTGTTTGTGCATTTACAATATTCATTGATTTTTGCCATTGAAAAACATCATGTTATTCATATACCAGAAATGTTTGAAGCTACTGACTGAATGAAAGGAGCTGACATCTCACTCTCTTTGAATCTTCTTTACCATGCTAAGAGGAGCAGGAAAAAGCAAAAAATTTCAGAATTGCACCTTGCAATGCGGAGAAATTACTGTTTGTGCATTTACAATATTCATTGATTTTTGCCATTGAAAAACGTCCAGAAATGATTGAAGCTACTGACTGAATGAAAGGAGCTGGCATCTCACTCTCTTTGAATCTTCTTTATCATGCTAAGAGGAGCAGGAAAAAGCAAAAAATTTCAGAATTGCACCTTGCAATGCAGAGAAATTACTGTTTGTGCATTTACAATATTCATTGATTTTTGCCATTGAAAAACATGTTATTCATATACCAGAAATGTTTGAAGCTACTGACTGAATGAAAGGAGCTGGCACCTCACTCTCTTTGAATCTTCTTTATCATGCTAAGAGGAGCGGGAAAAAGCAAAAAATTTCAGAATTGCACCTTGCAATGCGGAGAAATTACTGTTTGTGCATTTACAATATTCATTGATTTTTGCCATTGAAAAACGTCCAGAAATGATTGAAGGTACTGACTGAATGAAAGGAGCTGGCATCTCACTCTCTTTGAATCTTCTTTATCATGCTAAGAGGAGCAGGAAAAAGCAAAAAATTTCAGAATTGCACCTTGCAATGCGGAGAAATTACTGTTTGTGCATTTACAATATTCATTGGTTTTTGCCATTGAAAAACGTCCAGAAATGATTGAAGCTACTGACTGAATGAAAGGAGCTGGCATCTCACTCTCTTTGAATCTTCTTTATCATGCTAAGAGGAGCAGGAAAAAGCAAAAAATTTCAGAATTGCACCTTGCAATGCGGAGAAATTACAGTTTGTGCATTTACAATATTCATTGATTTTTGCCATTGAAAAACATCCAGAAATGATTGAAGCTACTGACTGAATGAAAGGAGCTGGCATCTCACTCTCTTTGAATCTTCTTTATCATGCTAAGAGGAGCAGGAAAAAGCAAAAAATTTCAGAATTGCACCTTGCAATGCGGAGAAATTACTGTTTGTGCATTTACAATATTCATTGATTTTTGCCATTGAAAAACATCATGTTATTCATATACCAGAAGTGTTTGAAGCTACTGACTGAATGAAAGGAGCTGGCATCTCACTCTCTTTGAATCTTCTTTATCATGCTAAGAGGAGCAGGAAAAAGCAAAAAATTTCAGAATTGCACCTTGCAATGTGGAGAAATTACTGTTTGTGCATTTACAATATTCATTGATTTTTACCATTGAAAAACGTCCAGAAATGATTGAAGCTACTGACTGAATGAAAGTAGCTGGCATCTCACTCTCTTTGAATCTTCTTTATCATGCTAAGAGGAGCAGGAAAAAAGCAAAAAATTTCAGACTTGCACCTTGCAATGCGGAGAAATTACTGTTTGTGCATTTACAATATTCATTGATTTTTGCCATTGAAAAACATCATGTTATTCATATACCAGAAATGTTTGAAGCTACTGACTGAATGAAAGGAGCTGGCATCTCACTCTCTTTGAATCTTCTTTATCATGCTAAGAGGAGCAGGAAAAAGCAAAAAATTTCAGAATTGCACCTTGCAATGCGGAGAAATTACTGTTTGTGCATTTACAATATTCATTGATTTTTGCCATTGAAAAACATCCAGAAATGATTGAAGCTACTGACTGAATGAAAGGAGCTGGCATCTCACTCTCTTTGAATCTTCTTTATCATGCTAAGAGGAGCAGGAAAAAGCAAAAAATTTCAGAATTGCACCTTGCAATGCGGAGAAATTACTGTTTGTGCATTTACAATATTCATTGATTTTTACCATTGAAAAACGTCCAGAAATGATTGAAGCTACTGACTGAATGAAAGTAGCTGGCATCTCACTCTCTTTGAATCTTCTTTATCATGCTAAGAGGAGCAGGAAAAAGCAAAAAATTTCAGACTTGCACCTTGCAATGCGGAGAAATTACTGTTTGTGCATTTACAATATTCATTGATTTTTGCCATTGAAAAACATCATGTTATTCATATACCAGAAATGTTTGAAGCTACTGACTGAATGAAAGGAGCTGGCATCTCACTCTCTTTGAATCTTCTTTATCATGCTAAGAGGAGCAGGAAAAAGCAAAAAATTTCAGAATTGCACCTTGCAATGCGGAGAAATTACTGTTTGTGCATTTACAATATTCATTGATTTTTGCCATTGAAAAACATCATGTTATTCATATACCAGAAATGATTGAAGCTACTGACTGAATGAAAGGAGCTGGCATCTCACTCTCTTTGAATCTTCTTTATCATGCTAAGAGGAGCAGGAAAAAGTAAAAAATTTCAGAATTGCACCTTGCAATGCGGAGAAATTACTGTTTGTGCATTTATAATATTCAATGATTTTTGCCATTGAAAAACGTCCAGAAATGATTGAAGCTACTGACTGAACGAAAGGAGCTGGCATCTCACTCTCTTTGAATCTTCTTTATCATGCTAAGAGGAGCAGGAAAAAGCAAAAAATTTCAGAATTGCACCTTGCAATGCGGAGAAATTACTGTTTGTGCATTTACAATATTCATTGATTTTTGCCATTGAAAAACATCCAGAAATGATTGAAGCTACTGACTGAATGAAAGGAGCTGGCATCTCACTCTCTTTGAATCTTCTTTATCATGCTAAGAGGAGCAGGAAAAAGCAAAAAATTTCAGAATTGCACCTTGCAATGCGGAGAAATTACTGTTTGTGCATTTACAATATTCATTGATTTTTGCCATTGAAAAACATCATGTTATTCATATACCAGAAATGTTTGAAGCTACTGACTGAATGAAAGGAGCTGACATCTCACTCTCTTTGAATCTTCTTTATCATGCTAAGAGGAGCAGGAAAAAGCAAAAAATTTCAGAATTGCACCTTGCAATGCGGAGAAATTACTGTTTGTGCATTTACAATATTCATTGATTTTTGCCATTGAAAAACGTCCAGAAATGATTGAAGCTACTGACTGAATGAAAGGAGCTGGCATCTCACTCTCTTTGAATCTTCTTTATCATGCTAAGAGGAGCAGGAAAAAGCAAAAAATTTCAGAATTGCACCTTGCAATGCGGAGAAATTACTGTTTGTGCATTTACAATATTCATTGATTTTTGCCATTGAAAAACATGTTATTCATATACCAGAAATGTTTGAAGCTACTGACTGAATGAAAGGAGCTGGCACCTCACTCTCTTTGAATCTTCTTTATCATGCTAAGAGGAGCGGGAAAAAGCAAAAAATTTCAGAATTGCACCTTGCAATGCGGAGAAATTACTGTTTGTGCATTTATAATATTCAATGATTTTTGCCATTGAAAAACGTCCAGAAATGATTGAAGCTACTGACTGAACGAAAGGAGCTGGCATCTCACTCTCTTTGAATCTTCTTTATCATGCTAAGAGGAGCAGGAAAAAGCAAAAAATTTCAGAATTGCACCTTGCAATGCGGAGAAATTACTGTTTGTGCATTTACAATATTCATTGATTTTTGCCATTGAAAAACATCCAGAAATGATTGAAGCTACTGACTGAATGAAAGGAGCTGGCATCTCACTCTCTTTGAATCTTCTTTATCATGCTAAGAGGAGCAGGAAAAAGCAAAAAATTTCAGAATTGCACCTTGCAATGCGGAGAAATTACTGTTTGTGCATTTACAATATTCATTGATTTTTGCCATTGAAAAACATCATGTTATTCATATACCAGAAATGTTTGAAGCTACTGACTGAATGAAAGGAGCTGACATCTCACTCTCTTTGAATCTTCTTTACCATGCTAAGAGGAGCAGGAAAAAGCAAAAAATTTCAGAATTGCACCTTGCAATGCGGAGAAATTACTGTTTGTGCATTTACAATATTCATTGATTTTTGCCATTGAAAAACGTCCAGAAATGATTGAAGCTACTGACTGAATGAAAGGAGCTGGCATCTCACTCTCTTTGAATCTTCTTTATCATGCTAAGAGGAGCAGGAAAAAGCAAAAAATTTCAGAATTGCACCTTGCAATGCGGAGAAATTACTGTTTGTGCATTTACAATATTCATTGATTTTTGCCATTGAAAAACATGTTATTCATATACCAGAAATGTTTGAAGCTACTGACTGAATGAAAGGAGCTGGCACCTCACTCTCTTTGAATCTTCTTTATCATGCTAAGAGGAGCGGGAAAAAGCAAAAAAATTCAGAATTGCACCTTGCAATGCGGAGAAATTACTGTTTGTGCATTTACAATATTCATTGATTTTTGCCATTGAAAAACGTCCAGAAATGATTGAAGGTACTGACTGAATGAAAGGAGCTGGCATCTCACTCTCTTTGAATCTTCTTTATCATGCTAAGAGGAGCAGGAAAAAGCAAAAAATTTCAGAATTGC